>NC_135505.1:137459778-137759778 GCF_052857255.1 Amblyomma americanum | reverse complement strand
ACAGTAGTGAGCTAAAAAAGGTCAAGGAACTCTTTCTGCAATGCCGGGACTGGAACAATCAGCTGACAGAATGGTCTCCCAGCTCCCGGGATTCAGAGATCCCGTTCTGAAGCAAACATGAGACTGGTTCACATGGATCATTTCGTCTAATTGTGCACATTGTGACCCTAATTCGTCCCATTGGGCGCTTAATTGGCCACATTCAACTAATTATGTATGTCCCCTTTTACTCAAGGCAGGAGGCGTACAGTTGAGGTCTTTCTTTTCCCGAGCGCCTCGATTTTCTTCCTGTCTGGCTCACCTGCAGCCACGCATGTCGAGGATGGTAAGCAGCCACACGGTGTAGTCTGGATTCCGAAGCGCCGCCGACTCGATGGAGCATGCTGCCCGGTCGTTGATGCAGGACGCACCGGCAGTCTCGAGGAAGAAGAAGTTCCTCTCCGACTCGTTCGGAGCAGCACGCCATTCGAGGTCTTTGCGGTTGTCTTCGGGACCTGCTTCACGATTAACATCACAGAGCTACTTTCATTACTGCTGTTAATATTTTGCCCTACATTGGTATATAGACAGCCTTCAATCCGAATTCGCCGCTTCTAGCGCAGTCGGCTTGTGACATCCAAGAGAGAGAATTATTTAAAATGTAGAGCTGGTCCCTTGCTGTCGGAAAAACGAAACTATGAGGTGTTTTGTTTCTATAAAGTGAGGAAAAACAACACTTTTCAGCTGATTAATTGTTTTTTTTTCTCCCACCCATTACAAAGATGTTGCCGCAGGAACTCTCTGCCCTTTTGGTTAATGGAACAAAATTTTATAGTAAAGCTGAAACCTTTCCAGCCAGACAGCATTTGCTAACATTTAAAATTTGTGAACGTTTACTTTTTGCTTCACATATAACGACGTTGTGATGAGGTAAAGACATGTTGAGGAATATGTTAGCATGAAAGGAATTCGGGGAAAGACAACGGACGGCGTTCATTGACACTTGTGGACGTCGTCACTCGTCCGACTCCTATTGCTCGAACATTTCATTCGTTCACTGAGCAGAACAACCTTTCCCTGCATTAAGGTTTTCCTGCACTGTGCCGCGCCGCACAGCACCGTACTCTCTGTTACAGGAACCTGCGTTAATGAAATGGCACCTACCTGATAAGGTGGCTCTGTGGCTTCAGCTCTTGGTTATTGGTTCTAAGACTGCGGGTTCCAAAATCCCTGCTGCTGCGCTCGTATTTCGTTGGAATCGAAATATCAAAAAAATTGGCGGTGCTTTAGCTTTGGTTAAACCTGGAGTGACGCGATAGCTGCAGCTGGCCGAGTGCAAATTGGTCACGTGACCAACCACGTGACGAACCACGTGATCAGCCACGGCGCCGCGCCGCCGGCCGCTGCTCCACACCACGTGACCAACCACGTGACAGCATGGTGGCGCAGCAGCCACAGGGTGGCAGCGCCACCACCGCCACGGCGCCGCCACGCTGAACGCTCGAAATGCTACCGTAATGTAGGTATTGCTACAAAACGCCCGTATGCTCTGCGATGCCACCGCCCATTATGAGAGAAAGAGAGAGAGCCCTTCAATGAAAAACAGATTTTAGCCGGCATGAATATTACGGCTGACATGCTACTCTTCGTATGGCAGGGAACTGGGGAGTAAAGGTGACAGCAGTGTGCTAGGAAAGAGTGCGGTCATTGAAAAGGGTTGTAACGCAATAGTTCATTGCATGATGGCGTCTTTGGATGAGACCGAAGTAAAATTCTGTGCATGTACAGTGTGGTGACCAAGTGTTCGGGCAGTTTAGAGTTTGTCTAAAACAGTAACAGCGTCTAAATAGGCAAATAAGAATATCATTGCACGTCTCTGCTGCCTCTAGCAGACTTAAGGACCTAACGTAGGGTCCACTGTGAGTGGCACTTGGGTGACGGACTGCATGCGCCCATTAGGGAGACACACGACGACGACTTGTTGCGTGTCTTCTTTTCTTCTTGTCTATCAGTTTTCGTGCTGTTTTACCAGTATCATTCTTCACCAACTCGACTGTTAGAGAATCTCAGGTGGTCTACATTAATCCAGAGCCTCCGCTACGTCCTCATAGCCGGTGTTTTAATCGGAATGTTAAACTTCACATAACATACCATGATTCAACCCTAAAACGCACCACGGATTCCGGACGCTACATTGCAACTCCACTATATGACGAGCGCGGTTAAAGTGCACTGTACACCTGGCCAAATCTTTGACTGGCGTTATTTTTGCATCCCTAATTGCACCTTGTAAAACGCTTCTTCTCTCGTCTCTACTGCCGCTGGCATATGCATGATGTAATCTTAGGCATGTGGTGGCATTTGGTGGTCCTTTTTTATATTATGCTTGAGTGGAGTAATTGCCCGTATAAATCAAAATTATTAGTAATCTTCAGTGTCCGTGGCTACGAAGAGCCAAAACAAGAGGGATACGTAGCAATGATTTTGGTGGCGCAATCGCGCTTACTGTGGGTAAACGACTTGTCTACCACATAAGGAGGGGTAGTTTAACCAGAGAAAGAGGCGACATGAACCAGAACAATTGCTGCGTGTGCCGCTTGTTTTAGCTCTACGCTGCTGCAAACGGTGTGATTTTCTTATAATTTTGATCCAATCAGAAAAGTGCTACAATCAAGCATAATATGAAAAAAAATAGACCACCAATTGCCTCAACACGCTTAAAATTACAGCATGAATATGCCACCGGCTTAGCCGAGAGAAGCTTTCTACAAGGTGCAATTAGGGATGCAACACTCAGGCCAGTTTAACATTTGGCCGGGTGTGCATAGCGTGCTATTCTCTTTGTCATAGCCAAGTGTCATCGAGCATACGATCGACGCCAATGAGTAAGCACTAAAAAAAATGCCAGCATTATTTTTCACTAGCGACTGGTAAGCTGCTGCGACACTATGGCCATGGAAAGTTTGCTTTTCGCGGGAATACCCTTTAGAAACTCTGCAAAAAATGCAAGCTGATTACAAACACTGCACTCGATTTCCGAAGTTTGTGCTGATAAGAAGAAAAATTGCCCACAAGGGCCAGTATTGCGTTAACAGCGCGGAGGAGAATTATAGGGAACAAACCGAGGCTGAGACGCTCGGTGCCACGATATTTATATAATTACGACGTTCGTACTGCGACCTAAGAGATACAACATGCCAAAAAGAGACTTACTCAAGCACTGCTGCTTCTTTGCGCTCGAAGAGACCACCAGTAAACCTCGTGGATCGTAGCCGAGGTGCCTCGCGCTGACTTCAAAGGCGGGCAGGAATAATCAGAAATCGATACACACAGTTTTCATTGATGAAACACGCAACAGCAGACTTTACAAGCAGAATTCGTGGTTTCGGGCCTTGGTTGATAAGCATGAAAAAATGCTGCGCTACGTTTCATTAACGTCTGTGGTCAACGGTGGAAGATGCCGGTCAAAAACAATTTTCTAGCAGATGGCCTCCGGGATAAACAAAACACCGTTTATGACAAGCTGGACGTTTTATTGGCTGCCGGTCCCATTGAATTTCATTCTTAAGATTGCCTTTATAATTTTGCTGAGATTTCACTCTTTACAGGAGATGCGCAATGGTCCACTGTGCTTTTCCTAGTGTTCACGTAAATCCACCCCAAGATTGTAACACTGGCACTTCGTGCATTGAAAAAAGCTGGACAGCCGCAAATATTAGCTATGGACTCGTGGAGCAAAATTGTTTCTTTCGTCAGATGGCGCGAACTATACTTCTCGTCATTTCACAGCACTTTGAGCCGCTGCGGTGGCTAGGTGGTTAAGGTGCTGGCCTGTTGACCCAAAATACGCGGGTTCGATCCCGGCCGCGAAACACTAGAGGCCAGTGTACTATGCGATGTCGCTGCACGTTAAAGAGCCCCAGGTAGTCGAAATTTCCGGAGCCCTTCACCACGGCGTTCCTCATAGCTTGAGTCGCTGTGGGACGTTCGACCCCCTTAAACCATAAATCGTAGTATCCTGAACAAATACAACATTCGTCCATTGTCAAATATGTGTGCATTTAAATGCGTTACTGAAACATTGTGACCGCTATTTTTAGATCGAAACCACGTTGCAAAAAATTAACACATAAAAATTCGTGCTTTCATATACTTCTCGCCGTTGTACGGGCACTGCTCCGCTATGCGCTAAGCATTCCTCGCGGTGACCAAAAAAATAGTTGTAAGAGAAAAGAAGCTGATTGCTTGTCTTCGCTGAGTTCCTGGTGGTTAGGTTTATCCAGATGCCGCATGCTGAGGATAAAGAAGGCTTCAAAAGTGTGGGCCTCGGGATATGGGCAGCTCGCTAGAGTAAAACAATCTTTCGGCCAGTTATCTGCTTTCTGTTAAAAAATTCGGCTTTGGGATTGCCGCTCTGAATTTTCGCTAACATGCTACCCAAAACCTACTGAGACAGGAACTCGGGGTCACCTCAATATTACAGAGCGGGCGCAATAGGAGCGTGATGACGCAATCCAACAGCGTTCACAGCAGAGCAGTAAATGATAAACTCGAATAATAATTGGTTTTTTGGGGGAAAGGAAATGGCGCAGTATCTGTCTCAAATATCGTTGGACACCTGAACCGCGCCATAAGGGAAGGGATAAGGGAGGGAGTTAAAGAGGAAAGGAAGAAGGAGGTGCCGTAGTGGAGGGCTCCGGAATAATTTCGACCACCTGGGGATCTTTAACGTGCACTGACATCACACAGCACACGGGCGTCTTGACGTTTTTCCTCCATAAAAACGCAGCCCCCACGGTCGGGTTCGAACCCGGGAACTCCGGATCAGTAGTCGAGCGCCCTAACCACTGAGCCACCGCGGCGGGTGTAAACTCGAAATCAGTTTGCTATTTTAAGACATGTTGTGCGCTTCACAAGAAATAAAAGAACAACATAGCCATGAAGACTAACAACAACAAAAAACAACAAAAGATCAAATAAGGGCTAAACTTACGCATGATTGTGAGCAGCACAAAGAAGAGCACAGTAACAAGGGCTGTTAGCTCCGAGCTTCCCCGACTGTGCAGCCTTGACAGTGGCCCCTGCGAATAATCGCCAGAGATGAAAGTAAAGCTTCCGTTAAACAAGCTAACGATTTTAACAACTGACATCTTCACGCCGAAAGCTATTAATACCTGCGCATTGAGGAACACTAGAGTTTAAAGCTTCTGAAGCATTCAGACCACTCTGAAAACTGTTTGAATGCAACAGGAATGCTAGCATACGGAATGGATATAAAAAAAAGATTTCATGCGCGTGCTTTTAAGCGGCCACAAGCAAGCTACCTCTTCATCGGAGATGTGCTCATGAAAACAAGGCTTAATAAGCAAAGCATGGCTTCACATCGAACTTTTCGTTTCGCTAGAGGAGGACATGACCTGGGAAAAGAAAGTTCGTTTCATGGGGAGTTAATATCAAAGTTCTACTCATCTCGAGAGCTTAAAACTCGCGAAAATGATTTGACGTGTGTTTCTAGAAGCAAGGATTTAGTATTTGAAAAGCATCGACAAACCCTCCTTATTTTCTAGGGCTAATTGCGTGACTGTTTCTTCGCTGAATGGCATACCGCCTTGGAAAAGCGGTTTCAATTAGACGGCGTTTTAGTAGAGATGAGCTAGTGGAAATGGGCTATGACCATTCCTTCAGAGTCAATTGTTTCATATTCAAGGTCAGTTCACTAAAATAAAGTACATACTGTTCTATTACATTTATAAATCTTACTTTATAAATTTACTGGAAGCAACACAAAACCGCTCAGCAAGATTCATCCACTCGTCCTATTTCTATCATGTAAGTGTCACTTAAGTAAAACGTAATGCTCAATTTATAAACTTAGCAGGCCGCCGTACTATTGCAAGTCTATGCCTTTTTCATAAATTTTACTATCACCCCATGATCAAGTGTATTATCAGCCTTTCCCGCCTCATCTCCAGACGCACGAACCACCAGAAGGCCGTTTACCCTCCCCCTGCCCGGACTAGTGCTCACTTGTCATCATTTTTTGTCCGCACTGCAAAGGACTGGAATGACTTTCCCAACGCCGTCGTACTTCACTCCGACCCCTTCATCATTCAAACAATCCATCGAATCAACTATGTGCCCTGAATCCCTCTCCCTCATGTAATACCCCTTTAATGGGGCCTTTGAAGTTGTAAGAAATAAATAAATAAAACATGAATAAATTTCTCGGCTTCTTACGCGGGCTTCTAGCAACATGGTTTTTTCAGGGAAGAACATGGCCTAAATGTCGACTTTATGTCCAAATCCAGTGCGCTTATCTAAAAATAACCGGCATCAAACATCTCCTCAAACGAGTCTGCAATTTTGCCGAGTTTGACGGAATTCTTATCAAACGGAAAATAACAGTGGACCTGTAAAAAAAATTTAAAAATCGGATGCTTGCTTTCCCCTCCTCGCCATTGCGACGGCTGTAAGCCCTGAAAGAATTAGAGACCCTGTTACACGGCTGTTTCCAACGGGAGTTATTTGCTTGTGCTGCATTTGGCTTAAACACCAATGTAACGGTGTTCCTCCGTGGTGTCAATTGCTGTTGACCTATCAACGTCAGTCCAGCTCAGTTGAGTCGTGTGTCCCAGTGCAGCAGCTCAAATGAGAAGGCGGCGATCTATTAACCCACCTCACTAGCGCCGTCGATGATGCTTTTCGCAGCCATTACGTCTCGAACTGCATGAAAGAGTGCTGTGCTGGGTAGCGGAGTCCCCATAGCCTACAACGTTCCCTCACGCAATGAATTAAAAGCGGAAAGACCAGAAGCGGTTTCGCAACAGCTGTGGTTAGGCGCTCAAATGAAAAATGCCTGTACTTAACTCCCTTTTCTCTCTGCACTGTTGAAAACAGGTTATGTAGACGCTGTAAGCGTCTACGTGACTAGACCGCACCGCGCATGCAAAAGCGAAGATTGATGTCAGCTACGCGTCTGTCATAGTCAAGATTATGATCCTCACTTCTGTTGAGACATAAGTAGGAACCGGCGGTGGTTTTAGATCGCGTTGTGGAACACTCGCAAAGCAGCAAGTAGAGTGAACATTCGACGCTGTCCTGCAGAGACATCTGCAGCTTTGCCTAATCCTACAAAGACATTTGCACATACTCATGCACACACGCCTTCTTTCAGAATAAAGTGAGAACAAAGTTTCAAGAAACGAGACAAAGCGAGACTGCATTCTAAGTTCCCCAAAAAATGAACCACTCACCATGACCCACCGGAAGGAGAACGTCACTTGACGACGCCAACAGTCATGTTTCTACATCCTAACCCTCCGGGATTCTCTGTCGAGCCGCACCCGAGCAATTGAGCGTGCAAGTTACCATAGGAGGTAACCACGACGCATGGCAGCTCGGCACTTCTCGAAACAGTGCGACTGGCAGCCTGAAAACGCTCTCCAACAGCACGAAGAGTTACAACAAAAACGAAAGCTGTTTTCTGCTGAGCTCCGCCCTCTTTCTGAGCGCTACCTTTGACACTTGAAGCCAGGCACCTAGAATAAAAAAGGGGCAAAAAGACACAACAACATCCAAGCTCCCCGTGCTCCAAACAGCCCGCTTGGTGCGAGGGTGCAATAAGTCGTCAGAAAGGAGCCTACAAAAGCTAGCAAACAAAAGCGTAAAAAATAGCATAATAACGATAGAAGAATGAAAGTTAGAAATGAAGAAGTGCCTGTTGCGAAGGGAAGGCGGAAACATAAAAGAGACAAATAAAGGAAAGGGGCAGAGAGAAGAGACAGTTTAGATGGAAGGCGTGACGAACATAACCAGCGGACATTCGCGGAACGTGCTAGTTGTTTCCTCTGGAGCTGATGGGGACAAGCTCGTGGGGTAGGGCGACGAGTTTCCGGCGACCGTTTTGTGCGACTCCGGAATCGTACTTTTCCGTCACGCCTGTCTGCGGGACAAAGGTTGAAATGAGCGTGGCCGCATAACGAGGAGCCAACTGCGCATCCGCCCGCTGCCGCACGCGCGACGCCATTGTTTTAGAAACGGAATAGCGGCTGCACATGGCCGTCACGTGTTGTGGACGCCTTTACCTCACGACTCCGTTGCCTCCAGTAGTCATGGGTATGTCCCGCCCATTCTCGTGATCTTAGCACGAAACTCAAGGGACACAGATCAGGCATTCATGTTCCACTCATTCCAAAAAAAAAAAAGACTTCAGCTGAGGCTCGGTGGTTGAGCATCCGTCTCGCATGCGGGAGGTGCGGGGTTTGATCCCGAGTGCCGCCGGGTACCCCCCGGTGATACAATGGGTGCAAGCTTCCCCTGGCCTGGTGCGCAGCTTATTCAAGGTGAAATGCTTGGGAAATCGTCTTTAAAGTCTTTAAGCTCGCCTTGAGCAAACGAGAAATACCCTTTGCCATGGTGTTCTTTGGCCGTAAATGCCCTTGCGCAATTAAAAAATCATTAGCATCGTTATTGCAAAAAATGACAACCACTTACTTACCCCGATGGCATGGCAAGTGACCAGGACAAGCTGGTTCGCGAAATGGTTGACAAAATGGTGACGTTCTACATACCTAGTTTACCTATCGAAGCTGTAATGGTGAGGAATTGGTTGATGGTTGACTAAGAGGTGACGAGAATTCCTCATGTCCATCATTCCTAGAAAAAAATCTTGAATATTAGGAAATTTTAAGGTACTGTTGTTCAAATACTGAAGCCAATGGTACATTCTTGCGATGTGCAGCAATATTTTACTTTTACATTTTTTCCATCGCTCTCATCGAGCAGTTAACACTGCCATAGAAAGCCAATGGGGAACGTTTTTGACGATAGCAAAAGCATTAAATCAAAAGTAAATGCAAGCCTGTCGATGGGAGATCTGATATATTGGTTGTTAAAGTGAAATCTTAACAGTGTAGTAAAAAATCTCATTCAAAAACTCTTTCTCGCTGATAATTGCTTTTGTCCAAATTGTTGGGTATGATTATTGCGTTCGATCAAAGCGTTCTTTGCGTTGTCCTGTTTTTATTAATTGTATCCTGATTATTTCTCCTGGTTGCTCCCCTAGCTGGGCAACTTCTAGCAGCCAATAATTAAACTGCCACCTGCCACGGTGATCAGTTAGCTCACAATCCGGTGGGCAGGTTCTAATCACAATAGGTCACAAGATATAGGCTGCTTCTCCGGGGATTTTGCTCTCACAACGCCGACGACGACACCGGATTTGCACCACAACAGGATCCTTATTGTTATCGCGTTGAAAATGGACTGATGCTTCATGGCTATAGGCCAATGAGTGTCTGGCTGCGTATTTATTTATTCGATATTGGCGATTCTATCAGAGGTTATACACCAGTACTGCAAAATTAATTTTTGATATCCCCTAACTAGTCCTACAGATGTGGAACCTATATTCCTTTACTGCTCAAAGCCACATTGCACAGCAAATTTTTTGAATAGCAACATAGCCCAGCTTCAGAATCTCTTGTGTAAGAAAAGAAAGCAAAGAGCGAAGCAATCAATTCTTGTCGTACTGTGAGACGAAAATTTCAGGGCTTGGGAAAGTTATAGCATACATTAGTTGATCCGTTATCGCTCAATGTCAAAAATTAGGGCTTGATTACAGGCGGTGATAAAGCCGCCAACAGCGTATTCATGGTGCGATATCAAATTGACGTAAATTAAACATGTGTGTTCCAACCTGTGACCACCTCTTGGTTAACTCACCAGTTGCCAGATATTTAAGCAAAATCTTTGCGAGAATAATGAGAAAAGTTGGGCAATTGGCGCTAACAAAATAGCTGCAAACATACACCAATACGTAGTAGAGGCAATAAGAGAGTAGCTTCAGCAGTCCACATCGGGTAAGTTCGGACAACCAAAGGCACGGGAAAAGTTTGGCGCTGTCATTGCTATCATATTGCACGAAGTCGCCACTTCACTAATGTGGCCGGCATCATCGCGGCGTCGAGCCGCTAGAGAGCAGGACGTGCGCGCGAGGCGCAGAAAGAAAAGTCTCAACAGATCGTCGCGCGTCGACAGGTCGGCGCTCTCCATCACTGCCGCCCGCAGCGCCACCTGGGCTGCCCATATTCGTTCCCTCAGTTGGCGCCAGTGCCACTTGGATGACACTAGGCCTAAATGAAAGCGCGCGTAATTCTCCATGCAGAGGAAGTAGCCCTTAGAGCTCCAGTTCTTCGGCAGTGCCGATCTGATGGCCAGTTCAGCGAGGAAATAGCCAAGGGTGGCGTAGTTGATGACGTGCTCAGTCACCTCAGGATGGTAAAAGTCGGGCACGGCCAGTCGCAGGAGTGTCTCTCGGTCACTCCATCTCATGCCAATTGAGTACAGGGTGAGGAACGGCTCACATCTTCTCTTTGCACCAGTTTTTTGCGAGAAGCGGATTATATTCGAGATGAAGTCTCGGCTGTATTCAGAAGGCAAGGCCGTGCCCTCGATCCGATCATGCGGCGTGCGTCTTTCGGTGTCTGGAAGAGCTGCGGATTGAATGAAATGTTAAGTGCACTCAACGGCTCCCAACGGGCAACTCAGCGTTGGAAGGGAATTTCTCATGGCGAAGTACATGGAGGGGGGGGGGGGGGGGGGAGTAAATGGGTTTCTTGACAGCACAAAGTGAACAAAGTGTTCAAGAACGTGTTTCGTATGAAGCCCGTCGGTTAATCCTACTACTTTATTATCCCTTTGCGTGGTGTACTGAAATAATGCAACGTCTATAATGTCGATGCCGCGCGTATAGGCTTTTACCTCTTAAGAGTTGTATGCACACAAGATTAGGAAGTTCTTCACGTCTGTCAAGAAGACTCTTAGGCGCATCAGTGGTTTTAATGATTCGCCTGTTATATTCAAGAGCGATCCTTTTAACATCCCAAGCATTTAAGGAGAGGAAATCAAGCTTCACAATACTGTAACCACGGAACTACTTCAAATGTTGAGCCTCATGACGATCGTATATGTGTATAAGTGCCTATGAACATAACTGGTAAACTCACCCGTCTCTAACTCGGACACCGCATACACGGTCTCCCAGTCCAGAGGGGTGCTCGGGCGGTCTAGGGCGAATCTTTCAAGCGCAGCCAACACTACCTTCCAGATTCGCCTCACATCACTGGTAATGCCTTGCTTGTGGATATGCATTGACACCCATCGCCTGTAATGTTCCCCGAAGAGTAACTCCAGGGTCCGGACGCACGCCTCGTACATAGCCGGTCTCTCCCCGCCGTCAATGCTTACGGGCTCTTGGCGCTGGACTTCATCCTCAATGAGGAAGAACTCCGCCAGTGAAGAGAGCATTAAATATACCGCGACAGACAGCTTCTCAGCCTTGGCGAGCTGCTCGAGGACTGCTCGAACGCCGGAAATATTCTCGACCAGCGCCTCTGAAGGCGGCTGTCTTCCGACCAGCTCCGCGTATTCGGCAACCGCTCGGGACCAGTTTGTCCGTGGCGTGTCCATTTCAGTTAGGCTTATCTCAGTCTTCGGCGTACTGGAGGAACACGGCGTCGTCACCTTTTCCGTTATGGCGTTGTCGAGGTTTTCCACAGCAGCGATCTGGCCGAGCGTGTTGTATTGGCCGATGAGCATGAGTCCGCGGATGACGAAGCGCCGCCGTGAAGAACTGCCCATGCGCTGCACGATGCTCATTCCTGTGAAGATGTCTAGGAATTCAGACCCGCCCCGGTCGTCTCGCCAACGCACGCCGAGGACGGACGTCATGTTGTACTGAAGTGCGTGCCCGATGGCGAGAGCGAAGAGATCGTCGAAAGTTGACACGCTTGTCCAGGCGTTGAAGTCGATTCCCGAGGCCCGCATAGTCTCGTAGAAATCCACCGGTTCTTCGCCGAAGAATCTAAGGCATGACCTGCGGCAAATTTTAAATTAAAAGTTCAATATCTCCGAAGGATCATCATCAGCCAGACTACACCCACTGCAGGGCAAAGGCCTCTTCCAAGTCTCTCCAATTAACCCTGTCATTTTCCAGCTGTTGGCCCCGCATCCCCGAAAGCTTCTTAGTCTCATCCGCCCACCTAACCTTCTGCCGCCCCCTGCTACGCTTGCCTTCTCTTGGAATCCACTCCGCTACCCTTAAAGACCAGCGGTTGTGTTGCCTTCGCATTAGATGCCCCCCACCCCCACCCCCAAGCCCATTTCTTCCTCTTGATTTCGACTACGATGTCATTAACTCGTGTTTGATCCTCGACCCACTCAGCCCGCTTCCGGTCTATTGACGTTGCACCTATCATTTTTCTTTCCATAGCAGGCTGCGCTGTCCTTATCTTCAACTTTATTTAACTTCATTTAGAAGCTATTCACTTTTCTGTTTCAATGAATAACTTCCTTTTGGTTCAGGCAAGGTTACCGGAGTGCATACATAAGCAACCTGTTGCTCATTTCTTTTATAAGTGCGTGGTTTTTATTTCCTTCCTGTTAAGCTCTTTATGGCGTCTACTCGTGCTGCATTCGTCATCATGCCATTTGCTCTCATTTGTGCAACGTCAGGCATCTCTTGGTGAAAGAAATAAGCAACATGTCATAGCGGTGGCCTAGTGGTTTGAGCTTTTGCCGAGCATGCGGGAGGTGGGGAGTTCGACCACATGTGATACAAACGTACGCCTTTTCCCTTTGCTTCGTGCAGAGTTTATAAGGGATGAATTGCTCGGGAAATGGCCCTTTGACCCCATGCTGTGTATACGAAAGTACGTTGCGCTCTTTGGTCAAATAGAGACTAGAGCTATAAAAATAGATCGTTAGCATTAGAAATAATTAACTAGGACGGGAACACGTAAATCCAGGAAGTAAAACCTTATTTCTGTCTTTGCTATAGGAAGCTTTAAAGCTGTAGCACGAACAGCAGCCACTATTTAGCAATTTCCAGCAAAATAAGTTGCTAGTTGATATTTCCTTTTTTTTTCTAGTCCGCACCAGCCACACTCACAGGTAACCGCTTAAGCGGCATATGACGTGCAGGGTTTAACCCCAAAATGTACAGTCCGCGTCATCATTGTGGTGAGCGCACGGGTGGTTTACTAACCCGCAAATAAATCCAGATCTTGTCGCAGCTGCTAGGTTCCAAGGGCGACACTTGAGCGAAAGTATTGCGAGATAGACACGCGAACAAAGTAGACACGAGCACGTTTCCCAGAAATCAGGCGCTGCTGTGTAATTTCATTTTTTTGTTACCAGGTATGCACCGCTCGAACGTTTTACACATGTGTGACGCGGACTGTACACTAGAGCTTGGAGGGACGATTCCAATTCATTTCGAACACCCGGGGTTATTTTCAACATGTACTGACACCGTACCGCACACAAGAAGCTTTGCGTTCAGCCCCCATTCAAAGCATTCGCTGCTGCGGGGTTTGATACCGCGTCCTTCAGAGCAGCACCTCACGCCAGCTCAGCCACCGCGGCGTCGCTAAGTCACATCTAGCCCCAAATTTCTTTTTCCATGTCAAATAAGGCACTTCGTAATAGACGTTTTTCGGCTCCCCCTGACATCACCAGTGCCACTGCCCATGCGATAGAGCTAGGGGTCTGGTGAACCTTTATACGTCTCCTCTAGTACGTATCCGGTATGCTAAAAATGTCTAATGCCAGCTCCAGACCCTGTGAACGCAGGACACTGCTTTTCAAATTATTTTACACCAAGGCCTAAACAGTGCCAGCCCTAGACAATACCTGCCGAGCTCTGTGTTGGAGCGGAGTTAAGAGCAAGAGAAAATTGAGAGGTTAGCGTCTACAAATAGAAACGTCCTGAAATTTAGTAGTCGCGTTCTGCCCAAGTATTCGAATGCACAACACCGTTGAAGTCCATATGCTGCTGATGTCAGGAGAGTTCTCTCACAAAAAATTTACTTAGACTGTCCATAGCCTCCTGTCTATACAGTCTATGGACGGTCTATAGGCAAGCCCTGAAGAACAGTCTATAGGTGATACAAATCCTAAAAATAGTCTATAGACAATGTATAGATTTATGGCCATACGGTTTTAGGAGGCTTCTGTCAATAGACAGTCTATAGACTGTGCCTATAGACGGTGAATAGACAAAAAGAAATATCTACAGGAAGGAAATAGGGTCTATAAGAAGTCTATAAACTGTATATATACAATTTTTGTGAGGGGTGAATCATGAGAAAGTATCACAACGTTTGAACGCGGCCTGATACTAACCTGTAGACCACCGACATGTTGCTCGCTGTGGTAATCCACGCCACCGAGGGACTACGCGGCGGCTGTAGGAGGCTGAGGTTCACAGCGGTTACGTAGGCGCCGCGCTGGATTGACATGTAACTGTCGTGCCGCTTGCCGTGGTGTGCAATCGGGGACGACGACTCGTTGCCCCAGAGACCGCAAGCGAAACCGTAGAAATTCTTACACGGCTCCACGGTCAGGTCGATGGAAGACGTGAGTTCCCATACGGCGTTCAGACAGCCATCGGTGACACAGGCGTTGCCCATTTGTTCTACCCACGGCGTGGTACGCAGCTGGGGCGTCCTGGGGTGAGGCCGAACCAGCAGCAAAGCGACCAGCACCACACACGCCCACGGCACCAGGAGCGCGACAAAGAGCGTTGTACGGCTGGCCTTGGACAAGTGGCTGTCGGAGGTGCATGCGTTGGGGAGCGATCTGGAAAACCGGTACCTGGGAGAACTCTCGGAACCTGCGATAGAAATAAGATTACGCATAACCCTTATAATAGTGTACCATATACAGTCTACCCTTATGAAAATGGTCTATAGGCAGTCTATACACTTTTTATAGACTATTACCTTGCTATAGATGTTTATTTTTTGCCTACTGATAGTCTATAGACTTTCCATAGAGAAATATCTGCTAAAAGTGTATGGCCGTAAATCTATTGATTGTCTATTGACTGTTTATAAGATTTACGTTGCCTATAAAGTCTATGGACAGTCTATAGACTGTGTAAACAGGTTTTTGTAATGGTAAACGCTTCTTGTACACTTTATTGCCTTCATATAGAAAGTTCCTTTCGTCTATTAACAGTTTGCTGACTGCGTATGTACAATAGATAGAGAGGGTTTATTGGCGGAAAGGCAGGGAGGTTGGCCTGAAAAATAATCTGGCATGCAACTCTTCACTCGGGAACGGGATATGGAGAAAAAACAGGGTCACAATGCGGGATGATGATGATGGGAAGAGGCAGATTAAAAATACATAACAAATAAAAAAGAAGGCACACTTTCTAACCTCAAAAACGCGAGGGAAGGTCAGTGTCGCTTAAAAACCGTGAGCGGTCGCGTATGCAGAAGTCTACTAAATGTCTATGGCCACAAATCGATAGATTGTCTGTAGACTATCCGCAGGATATTATTGCATATAGACTTTTGTCTAGGATTTGTTTATAGCCTAAACACTTTGCAGACACAAATCTATGGACAGTCTATAGGCTGTCTGAAGAATTTTTTAACATTTTTTTTAATTGAGTAGACCCTTTACTAGCTCTGCGGAAGTGTAATTAGAGTTTCGATGGCAGCAGGCCTAGGTAGACTAAAAAAGAGGCGAAACCGTATATGGTTATGTTTTATGTTTTTTGGGGTTTTAACGTCCCAAAACGACTAAGGCTATGAGGGACGGCGTTGTGAAGGTCTCCGGAAATTTCGACCACCCGGGGTTCCTTAACATGTACTGAAATAACATAGTACACAGGCCTCAAAAATTTCGCCTTCCGTAATCCGATTATAGTATAGGGGACCCTTCCCGGGACTCGGGAGAAGCAACCACAGAGCCGATATCTCGGTCATTATGCGGTGGCTAACAGCCACATTCGAAGCGGTGAAAGTTGGACTCAAAGGTCATAATGATTAAAATTTTTCGCGGAGGTGGCCCATACGAGTTTAGATTGATCTTCGCATGCTCTAGAACTTTTTACCCGGTACTAAGAATTACACACTGTACAGGAAAGAATTAAAGCACCGTCACTGGCAGGCTTGCTCACTATAATTATGAAATGGCACTTGAGCAAGGTCGTCACAATCTAAAGCAATCGGTGATAGATTACAATAGTAGCATGTATTATATTATTACTGTTCAAGTAAGAGTGCAAGGTATGGGTTTCTCCTTTTTGAGTACTTAGGCATAATTCATTTGATACATTTCAAGTTCGATGCGTAAAAAAAATGTTTACCCCACTTTGAATTACTGCAACGGTAAACGGTAAAGGTATGGGCCATGCGCTTTAAGGGAAAAACATGCCGTCACCGTGTTATTGAGACCTACAAAGTGGTATCCTGGCCAAACTCTTCCTCCTCATAGCATGCTTTACCTTATAGGCGAGGCATCAGGGCACAGAATCACGGCTCTAGACAGGACTTCTGGTGATCATCCCTACGTCCCACGGCCTTCAAAGCGTTGAAGGTTCACATGCTGCACAACATGCAAACCTGCAGCCTAAGAACCTCTGCTGGTCTTGTTCGGCTGATGATATGCCTCTTCCCGATAATATTCGTCTCTGTATTCGTACCAGGAGCGCTGTCCCTTTCAGTGCCGCGGGTGCTCTTCGAACTGCTATCATCTACAATCATTCAGATGGAGCGCATGGTTTGGGTTGGATCGCCGGGAAGACCGACTCCTTGATCCACCCGGCTTTCTACTTCACCATTCAAGGCGTTTAATTTCTGGTAAAATATACGAACTTCCTTCCCTCATAGAGTGGCAGCGCCTTTTTTTGTGTTGCATTGCTGAAATATTTTTCAAGGTGCCGACTTACATGGGGATATTTGGTTGCAAGACTCCGACACTCCCAGCCTCCAAAACGCCAAGAAGGACCTGGTTCTCGAAAGAAGCGTTTCGTCCGGACTTCCGATGTCCATTAAGACATTCTTCCCTGGCGCAGCGACTTGTTCGGGTGACGGCGGAGCCGTGGTGCTGGAAGGACTGGTCACCTCTGCCAACTGCCCATCTCTCTGCATCACTTTAGCGTTGGTTTGCTCTGGAACAAGCCCCGATGCCACACGGCCTGGTTCAGCCTTGAAGTCACGGCGAGGACTGCCCGTGGGGGGGCACTTGGGAGCGGGGACGTGTCGGCTCTGGGCGAACCCCGTCGTTGAGGCCACGCTGTCTTTCTTCTCGCCGTTAATTACGAGAACTGACTCCTCCTCACGTCCATTTTTTTTCTTCTCGCCGTTAATTACAAGAGCTGACTGTTCTTTACCTTGAGTTCTTTCTGCTTTGTGTCCCAGACTGGACTTTCCTGGAGCATCCTTGGGCGGGTTGCTTGAATGTCGTTCTTGAGGTGGTGAGTTGTTCTCAGGGGTGGGAACTTTTACGACTGTCGACAGACAGACACTTCCGTTGGGCGTCTGAAGCGTTCTGCCTTCGGGCTCAAGTACGTCCGCTTCGCTATGTCCCGTTACATGAGCCCTACGGCGTCGACGTTTTCTTGATGCCTTGTGAGAATGCTTGCGCCTTTTTGCTGATTTCCTAACGGTGCTCCTGCTGCTATGGCGACGGGTTTTCATCTCGACGCTCGGGAACACTTCTTCAGCTGCGGCTTGTGGGTTTTCGCCGTCAACCTCTTCAATACGCGACATGCCCGCACCAAGACTTCGCTTTCTTCTTCAACTTCTATTTCACAGCGCGCATGGCCACGCACGACCCAAAAACCTCGTCATCGAATTTATATCAGTGATAACCCCCGATGGGTTGTGAAAATAGACTTACTGATACGTCGTCGGTCGGCAGCTGATCCTCACCTAATGTGCGCCTAACCTCACCTAACCTGCGCTGGAACAAAACACCGCCCCGCCGCGACACTTGGCACAGTAGAAACAGGAGGAGAGCGCACTGTGAAAGTTTCAGTAGATTTGTAAGTGGCAAAAAAAAAACCGCCGAAGTTGCCCTTAAGATATTACGTAACAAACATCGCCGCTGGCAACATTTTTTAGTTCCTTTTTTAAACTGCGGCTAAAACGATAGCTAAGCTCAGAAAACTAATGGCCTGAACGAGACAAATGAAAGACTTGTCTCAAGCCATGCGTTAAATAACTGATTAATGCGATAACTGCGTCACGACATTCATTTCTGCTGAAAAAAGGGGTATGTATATATACCGGCATGCTCTCGACGTTACTCTGTCATGCGTAGTTTATTCATGGTGGGGCTCCTTTTGTGGTGGTATATTTTTATGCTCAATAGATAAAACGACATAATCAATCCGTTCCCTGAAACGTTGCTTAGCAGCTAGCGTAACACACGATTTTGTCAGTCTTCTTCTACTAGGAATCAAAAAACACTATAGCTTAGACGTGTTGAGCCGTGAGTTTTGGTTTTGGTTTCTGTTTCGTTGGATTGGCTGTGTCCTTGTCTGTGTACATAAGTAGCTGTTAATTGGCTGGTAATTGTCACGAAAATAAATGCTCTTCGGAGCTAGTCGCCGTAGAGTCAACGGCCTCGTCACTTCGCGCGGCCTCCCGACTCGACATTACGAGAAGGTATTCCCTAACGCTTAACACACGTTTTCCTGTTAATAAGTGGCGTCAATATCACACGACCTTTTTCGAGAAATACAGGAAGAGAAAGAAGAAGTCGATGGGTGCAGCGCTCGCAACGCGATCCCGGCCAGCGACTTCAAACCTGTCCAAACAAGCGACAATATCGCCGCCCCCGGACCGCAGAAGAAGTGCTCTTCAACGTACGACCGCATGTCCAACCCTCAGTCCACAAAAGGCCTTGCGGAGCACGGCGACGACGTCGCAGTGCCGACACGGGAGTCTGCGCCTGGCGGAGCATCCGCTGCTATCAAGACGTTGGCTCATAAGCAACGGGCTGCGGTAGTAAAGCAGGGCGAACCGATCCACCAAGCACCCACAGCCACTGTTGTCCAACCACCTGGAGTTGTCGGCGTTGGCAGGACATCACCCCGAAAAGCCCCAAGGGACGCTGGTTTCGCAGGGATCGATGCGATCCAGGTTGCGCCGAACGTCATTGTCTTCTCGCCGAGGCGCACCCCTCTGGGCACCAATGCCGGACCCGCCTCCGAGGCGACGTCACCCGAACTCAACATGGTTCAACCACAAGGCCAGACTCCGGAGGAAGATCGCGTGTGCGTCCAGTCTTGGGCCATGATATTCGCCTTGACTGCTCCTTACTTCCTCTCGGCATGGCTCCTCGTCCTTCCCTTCTTAGTGCGGTCCAACAGAAGTTCGCTTACCGTCCTGCCGACTTTCGCGTCCCCCACTGTGACCTCCACGCTGCGAACTCCGCCTCTTCCTACTACTGCTGTGCCCACCACGACTGTCGACATATGGCAAGGTATTCCGGCTGACTGCCGCGTCCCTGTGTCCCTTGGCGACACTTACGGTCCCACTAACGTCTCATCGCCGTCAGCCGCTGCTTCCCAACCGAGAAGTCTGCCTGCGAAGCCTTTCTTCTGCCTCTTTAATAACTCGCGCTTTTACGACCCGGCGCGCTCCTTGTTGTACGGAATCGAGACAATGCCCATGCAGTTCTGCTCGAGCATAGTCTACTGGTCGGTGGGCATTGAGAACGGCAGCTTGCAGAGTCGTGTTCCCAACTTTGACCACGACCATGGTCTGGAGAGGATTCGCCACGTAGCTTCTCGGCGGGGCTGGCCAGACATCCAAATCATCTTGGCTCTGGGCGGCTACGCCGAGGACTCTCCCCACTTCACCAGGCTCCGCTCGGACTACACGACCTTGCAGCGTCTTCTGTCGAGCGTCGAAGTCGCTCTGCTCTTGCACGACCTCAACGGGGTCATGGTGCACTGGGTTACGCCCGATGCCCGGTGCCGTGGTCCGAACGACAACGCAGTCATGGGCATACTTCTACGAGGCTTGAGAGAGGTCTTTAACAGGGCCCGCACGGCGGCCACATTGTCGGTCATGCTCGACGTGCGGCCGGAGAACGTCGCTCTCGCCGCAAACGTTGCCGGCTTCGTGGACTATTTCTTTCTCGAGACGCACCGTGTTATACCTAGGCCTACGACCAGTGTCGAGAACTTCTGTGAGGGAATAACCGCAGCGGTCCACTCAGCTGCCAACACCTTCGCCGCTGGGGGCCGCGTGCCGCCGCAGAAGGTATGCATCACGGAGAGCCTGGCACCTATGGAGGCGCTCGGCTTGCAGGACCCCAACACGGATGAGTACGGATTCGTTCCCGGCGCGTCGCTCGACTGGATGCCCATATACGAGCGCTGCAACGACACCAGCTTCTGCCGGGACACGGTTCAAACCTCCAGCTGTATCTTGCACCGTGTTCCGGCTGCTCGGAACGCGTCCGGCAACTATTCGTGGCTCAACATGGTTAACAGCGCTAGCACGCTCCACCTCCGCCTCAACTACTACCGAATGTTCGGACGGCAGTCGACCGGACGGCCTAGGCAAGTCTGCGTCCTGGTGGTGGATCACGACTATGACAACTTCGGTGACATGTGCTACGGCAACCGCTACAAGTGGTACTTGCTGATGAGCAATCTTTACTACGGATCCAGCGGTAGTCATCTTACACGTGGTAGTATTCAGACAGCGGCGCCGCGGTGCTGATTGAGACCACTTGTGCTTCATATACTGACTGGCTACTAATTCGTTACAGACTTAATTATGAAAGATACCAACCTCTCGCTTGGCGCCAAAGCTGTTATTCCAGTATGGTAGGCTCTAATGAAGCTTCTACAATTGGTAGTGCTCTGACCTGCATCGCAACTGCAGTATAACGGCGTTGATCTGCCGTTAAATCCTTCCGTGGTAACCTGCTCGGGTCCATGTTACTTCATCGTATTAGTTCCGTTAGTAATTAAATAGCCTAAACGGGATTTTAACTGAAGGAATAATTTATCTCTTCTACATGTTAGCATTATACGACAGGATCTCGGGTGCCGTTTTCAGACTTGAAATCATGCAGGATTTCTGATTGAGTCTGCACTAATGCCTCTAGCCTTGCGTTCTTACGAACCTAGAGTTGATATTTATGCGTGTTTCTTAGCTTTCCGACGGGCGCCAGAATTTGAATGAGCTCCGTGTGTTTCTCTCGGATGTTCTATGTTCCGCAATATAAAGGCTCGAGATACAAGAAAGCCGCAAAAGGTGTCAGTTTTTTTTTTATACCCATGCTTCACAGAATGCGCACAAAAACCTCCAGGTGTTACTTTATGCAGGCTTTTTAATCTTACCCATTGGATAGCACCGTCTTTCTTACCAAATCTGTGGACACCATCGCGATACATCGCAGAGAATTTTGCTTGCTATCACGCCGTGGCATCACAGGTAGCAGGTACAGGAGATAGAAGGAATAAATAGCCGCAAAAGAAACAGTCTAAAAACGCAGTCCGGAAGCGGTGTATTGCAATAATTCTTCTTCCGCCCTACTTCTTTGCCTGGAAGCGGTTCGACAGCGACGCATTTGCCAGCCGACGCACAGAATGGCGCTGCCCGCTATCTGATAATCCTGACGTCACACGCGGTACCTGTCAGTGGTAACGGTGCGAATAAAAATAAACGGAGGAAAGTATTTCGATAATAAGGCCAAAGGTGGCATTTAACGCGATAGCGTTCAGCGAGGTCCCAGCGTCATCGTCGTCGGCGGCGGCGCTCGCTGCGGCAGCTTGAGTGAAAAATCTCCATAGAAGCACGTGACACAAATTAAATCTAGGCCACGTGCCCTTGTGACGCCATTCCAGCCTGCCCACCAGATTGTTAGCAAACTACACAGGTGATAGGCAAATTATAGGTTGGTCGAGGGAGGTAGCTGAGGAAGAGCTGCCTGCAACGCGCGTGCCTTTATAGCGGCGCTTAAGTTCACGCCAATCTCACGCAACACTGGGAGGAAAAAATGACGGCAACAGAAAGTTGCAACACGCAACGAAAAACCCGTTCTTAGGAGCTAAATTTACAGCCGATACTGCCAACGCAGATTTGTCGCATCCCGTGATATGATCGCCAGCGCATCTTTCGTACTGGCGTTGTACTGACTTAAGCGCCTTGTAGATACAATCGTTCAAAAAAAGTGATCAAGAGTGCCAGAACTTGCACGTGTACAATATAAGCCAGAAAAGACACAAAGGAGCGCGTGTGTTAGATTTTGAAGCCACATACGTTGCCATTAACATTAGATCCTTTTCAGAGACCAACCTTTACTCTCTGAGAGGATAAATGTAAATGGGATCACCAGCCACTGTGATTCCATGCGGGAACTAACTATTCGTCGTTAGTCCAATTTTGTCCGGTTTGGGCTTGCAGTATATTGAGACTTCCTTTACGGCATTCTGAATGACTTTTATCGCGCTAGCTGTGCAAGGAACGTTGGCCAGTCTGCAGAACTTGTCGTTCGCATGGGTGCACAGCAGGTGTGAATTCACCTTCCCCAGACAGTGCTACCTGCAAAAAGGCGATTGCAGCCACTGTCTGTCACGTGACAGGGTCATGCGGCCAGTTAAGCACAGCTGCAGAGCAAGGGCTCTGCGTTTAACTCACTTATTCCTCAGTAATATGATACTGAGGTTGAACTACGCCACCAATCAGTGCTTAAATTTGCACCTTCTTAGCTGTTCGTGTGAATTATTTTTTTTAATGTGAACTGAAGATTGAACGGTTTTGTGGTTAGAGTGATGAATTACACGCTGTCACACTTAAGCCCCGTCAGTGGTGTAGTTGGAGACAAGCTCAATCATGGGCCGGTGGAGAATGTCGGTGGCGTTGAAGCCAAATATGAAGTCCAGGTGACCGAATTCGGGGTCCGGAACCACGCGTCTGAACACGAGCACTTTTTGAAGCCGCTTGCAGAAGTCTTCCACGTCTTTGGGATCAGCGAAGATGTCACCAAGGCCTTGAAACACAGCGACTGGGACACGAATCTTCTCCAGTGGGTAAGCTGGAGGCGTTGCCTGGAAGGGACACAGTTTAGCCTTTTTGTTTAAGTAAAACCAAGCGATCATTTCTTTGATAATGCAGAAGGTATGCCTGGTTAGTGCTTCTGTGCATTTGTGAAAGCAGCCCACGACCAAACGAAACATGCTCACATGTAGCGATGCTCATTCTTGAGTTCTGGCAGAAGCCCCCGTTTAGAGTCGATTTGTAACAAGGGAATATTTTTTTGCGAAGACTTGCATATGGCATGAGATTGGAGTGTCAATATGCTATAGAAGATTGTGGAGGCTATCCGCATCCAGAAACCTGAGCAGGGTCAGGGTCTAAGTGTTGACCGTCAGCCAGAGGGTGAAGCCCACCTCCAAAGTAGCCGTTATACCAACACACCGGACTAACAGAGTTCCCAGTTCGGGTTGTTGAAAAGTTAGACCTTGCCCTGCCATCTTCTATTCTGTCATTTTTAGCACAATTTTTAGAGGGACTTCCCTGGAAAGGCGGTGGTCCCTAGAAAGCTGTTCAGCTCTCGTCTGTAGCCGTATGCCTGTTTCTATATCAATTTATTTATCAATTCGCTCTCACCCTACCATAATATTGCCGTCCCGGTTAGCACAGTTGGTAGAGCGACTGCTCCGGAGAAGCGGTGGTCCCGGGTTGGAAGCCCCGACCAGGACGAACTGTTCATTAACTGCGAAGTTTCTGAGAATCAAAGCTGTATAGCTTTCTTTTCAAGCAGTATGACTGCGTTTCGGTGGATGCCAATGAGTAATTTCTTTCTTATTACAAATCTGCTTAACCCTGGAGGATTCCCCTAAACATGTGACCAACGAGTGAAACAGATCGCGAAGCTAGGATGAAGGAAACAAGTGACATACACCTGTCTACAGCGCTCGAATTGCACTCCGGGGAGTATGCTTGTGTCACTTACCAGTGATCTACGGCAATAATTCTGTCCTTATGGTGCACGTACAGTCTTGGTGAAAAGTCTTAAGGCCACAGCGTTCAGCTGCAGCGAAATGAATGTTCCTAGAATGCTCCGTGTAGCGGAGCATTCAAAACACAAGTCAAGCAGGAAGCTTCTCTTCCGCAATGAAAAACTTTCTGCAGCATTTCAAGGTCATTCTATCCTTAATAATGCCATAACAGCTCTGTTATGCGGCTAAAGATAAAAGCCTTTGGCCTTACGGATTTTCCCTAAGGCTGCACATTCCCATGGATCGTGTTTAACTCATCGTCTCCTTAATAGGTGCACCAGGCCCGCCAGTTTGCGGCGAATGTTGTGAATACAAAAACAGAGTGCGCAATTCAAGCGCTTTAAACATGTGTGTGAACGCCTGTACGAACCAGTCCAAGTGAATGTTTCGTTAAGATAAAAGTCACAACGGCGGGCTGTGATATCATGCACGTAATTTGTGCTTCAATCATTTTACGTGTTTCTGCTCAGCGAAGCTCATGAATGGGCTACGAGGCACGCCCCAAAAGAGGGCGCTCAGTGTGTTTTTTGCTAGCCGCCCTTACAACAATTTCTTTGGACAGTCATAGACTGTCCATGTACTTTTGCCTATAAAGTTTATTGAATCTCTATAGAAAAACCCTAGAGCAGAGTCTATAGGCAATTCAAATCCTATAGACAGTCTATGACAATCTATTGATTTATGGCCATACACTTTTAGTAGAGTTTTGTCTATCGACAGTGTATAGACTATGAATAGACAAAAATAAATATCTATAGGAAGGCATTAGAGTCTATCAGAAATCTATAGACTTTCTAAAGACCATTTTTAAGGGGAATATTGTTGCGGAATATTGTTGCGCAGCCTGCCAATAGGGAGTTTTAGAATTGCGGGACCCAGTAGGTTAGGAGGATAAGGGAATACCGGAGCGTCAGTGCGCATGCACAGGGCAATAACCCGAGGGGCATCATTGTTTTACGCATGCGCACAGGAAGCCCACTATACTCTTGTCGCCCTAATCGGTAGGGTCTACCTATTATAAATCTCCGTAAAGGCGCCCGTGTGCTGTGCGATATCAGTGCACGTTAGAGATCTCCAGATGGTCGAAATTATTCCGGAACCCTCCACTACGGCACCTCTTTCCTCCTTTTTTCTTTCACTCCCTCCTTTACCCATTCTCTTACGGCGCGGTTCAGGTGTCCAACGATATATGAGACAGATACTGCGCCATTTACTTTCCCCCAAAACCAATTATTACTATTATTAAGAGGCAGCATGCACAGCTGGACCTGCACCGCCTCGCCCAATAAACCTGTGGCGTCGACGTAGTCGTTATTATAAATTCCGCTCCCACGCAGATTTCTAATGTTCTCTGTTAACCCTTTATGTTGCTTCGCTGCGCAACTTAGTAGAAAGAGTCCAAATGTCGTCTAAAAATGCCATCGCATTCGAACATATTAGCTCACTCGCTTACCGTGCCGTACTTGACTAAGTTTTCCACTGCCCCGTAGTCGAACCGAACAAGGTTTTTTCGCCTGAACACCTGAAAGCCAGACGTAAAGGGTTAGAGAGTGAGGGAGAGCGAAACGATGGCGGGAAGGTAAGGAAGGAAGAAAGGAACGAGAGATGGAAGGAAAAAATGAAACAGTGAAAGGAAAGAAAAAGAGAGAAGACAAGAAAACGAGACGACAGCGTTTCGAATGCATAAACAGCATATCATCACGTCCCGGGTTCGAACCCGACCGCGGCGGCTGCGTTTTTATGGAGGAAAAACGCTAAGGCGCCCGTGTGCTGTACGATGTCAGTGCACGTTAAAGATCCCTAGGTGGTCGAAATTATTCCGGAGCCCTCCACTACGACACCTCCTTCTTTCCTTCTTCTTTCACTCCCTCCCTTGTCCCTTCCCTTACGGCGCGGTTCAGCTGTCCAACGATATATGAGACAGATACTGCGCCATTTCCTTTCCCTGAAAACCAATTAAAAAATCATCACGCGCACTGAAATATGAGCTTTTCAATCGATAGCAGGTGCATTCATATGAAAGGCCGGACAGACTATTTTTCCAATCGAAAGTGTTATTTCACTCCGACGGTTTTTAGGCATGCTTTCGAAAAGCAACACACAGATGCCATAATTTTTTTTAACTCAAAATCATATTAGACTTACAGGTGTGGCAACGAAATGGTTCCTTGGCTTTCTACACCGGACACTTCTCAACACGCCTTGCCTCAGGCGTCAAACGTCTTGACCCCTTAATTATGCATGCCTCCCGTTTCCATTCCTCTCTTTCTATCCTCGAGAGAAGGAACGCCAATCATACAGCTTGCTGTAATGTTAAAGGGAACAGCGAGTTCGAACACTTGGCCTAATCTGTCCTCATTCCTGCACTAAATATAAAATGATAAGTGAGCATTGTTCATCCACAGGAAACTTCGTTAGGATAATGGAAGGCCGGTACCTACTCATGACAATAGAGCAATCACTGCTTTAATGCCAATAATCTACCCTTTTAGCACAACTGTACCTACACGTCAAAACTGTACGTCTGTACGTACGCCCCGCTGGCTTCGTGCCAGTTTGTAGTCTCACACCCGTCACCTGTACACTATAAGCCAGGAAGAACAAGTTCTATAGACTAGGCTTAGCCCTTTGAAGAGTGACTGCGTCGGCACAGCTGTTAGTCCCCAGGAAGGCAATCATTACTCTCTTGTATACAATATGACCGAAAATTGACATAAACCACAATTTTCTCTACATACCAACCGTTCATTGCGCTGACTATATTGAGAGCTTGCTCTCGCTTTAGACAAAATTTTTGCTTAGTGTTCAGACGGCAATAAATGATTTCATTTCATTTCATTTATTTCATCCTTAAAGGCCCGAAGGCATTACATAATGAGGGGCTTACAAATGGGTTTGTGTAAATGCACTCATGATGAAAACATAGGCACAATGAACTTAACACTCAAACTGTAAACACTAAAAAAAACACTAAAAAAGTAGGATCAAGCGGTTACAAAATGGTAAGCAAAAAAAGAAAAAAGAAAAATACAAAAGAAAAAAGCACAAAAATACAGGGAAAAAATGCAGGAAAAAGTACAGGGCAATTACAAGTTCACGTGTTCTGAAAATGACTAGTGAGTTTCGCGCGAAATGTTTTGCGATCGTTGCATGAAACTATGTCGTTTGACAGGGCATTCCAATGGGTTATTGCGTCAGGAAAAAAAGAACTGCTCATTGCTAAAGTACGGCTCTTGATGCTGGCCATGGGGTGGCTGTGGCTGATGTGACTGTTTCGGTCATTCTTATATGCTAAAAATGCAATCCTCGTGGCTATAGAACCAGTTAACGATAAATGTACACTCACCCACGTGCCACAAATTGTCAAACCAGAAACTATGATTTATGGCCGCATTTCAGGGCGCGAAAATATTTCCACCGCATGCAGCCGTATTTTGCATCTGTTAGTACAAACTGGCCCATTTCGCTATTCATTAAATTGGTAGCTGCGGCCGTGGAGTCAGCGTTCTTACTCAGCAAAGCTGTATGCAGGTACGGCGGCTATAGTTTTTATGAATTTGCAAACGAGAAATCAGCTTTATAATGGCTCGGGAAACGAATCCTTACTAAGAAAAAAAACTGTCTTCATGTTTTGACGTGCGCCGAAATATCCGTACTCAGCGTACCACTACCACTGCACGAGCGCAGGGCAGGGAGTAACAGTGCTGGATAGAACGGCAACGCGAAAGCATCGAGTTTACAACGTGCTACACCTCTGCTTACATATGCGTCTTGGGAAAGCGAATCTGAGACATTAAGGATATATAGCGGTCTTCGCTTAAAAGCGGTGCAATGCCAAATGTATGCGGCACAGTTTTACACCGTTTATCTAAACGCTACTAAAGACGTGAGTACAAGGGCGATACCATAATGCAAACAGATTTGAAATCGAAGCTATGGTCGGTTACAAGTTAAGTCTGCAGTGAAGATTCAACAATATTTATGACCGCCACAGTGGATTCGACTGCGACAAAAAAAAAAATACTCCGTTGCTGATGCCCTTGTCTCATAAGCAAGACGCTAATTATGAAGCGCAATTATAGACCTTCGCATTGAAGGGCGAAGGTGTCAGAGTGCCTCCTCTCTGGACTAGATGCTATCTACGCCTGCCCTCTGCACTGGTGCTCTCTGAAGGCAGATAGTATTGATCGGACAAGACGGCTATTTGACGAGATATGGAAGAGGCCTTTATTCTGCGGTGGACGCATTTATGTTAATGCTGATGACGATTAATCGGCTGAGTCAAGACTCAAGAAGGAACACCAGCGGCCTTTAGCATTTGAATTTTTCGCCGTTTCTCGGGACGGTTCCTCGAAGTTTTTTTTTCAGCGCTAAAAAAACGAGGACACAAAAAGAAATACACAAGACGGGCGCAGTCCTGTGTCTCGGTATATGCCTCTGATATCTTTTAATGCGCTAACACGGTAATAACTACTTCACCTTCGCACAGGGCGTAACTATGAGGTAAGTCCAAATCCGGTAGCAGGAACCCATATGTGTCAAATCTGCTCTCTGCGTCGAGGGCCATGCTACAACGAAATTCAATATAAAGCTCGCGCATGCACTCACCGGTTTCCAGGGCGATAAACACTTCCTTGCCAAAATTAAATTAGAACCTAAAAGCGAACTTTTAACCAGGTATATTAACAGATTACAAAATTCTTCGCGGCAAAAAAATAAGTGTGGTAGCGAACATACACTACTTAAGTAATTCAATCGCACGGAAGGACCTTGGTGACGTCATTTTACCTGAGCGTAGTGCAGAGCGTCCTGGCTCGAAGTGCCCACGGGCAGGTTCACGACATAGACGGGTACTCTAGTCTGGGTTCAGAGAAGAGCAAAATGTTATCAAGAACCGCGCATATTTTGAGTATCACAAGGGGGACAACTCTATGTACAACAAAAATAAACAAGTGACTACCTCATCAATCCTACAACACATTCCGCATACGCGCCTGGCTCCCGCCTTATATGAGTGTTTTATGGATGGATAGGCCGGCGTAGTATTAGCAGTAGTGAGTTATTATTGCAAAAAATGAAAAAAAAAAGGGAGAAATGATGTTGCAGGCGGCGTAACTGCAACCTATTATCACAGTACGTCACTTGGGGAAAAATGGAGCGCTGCCTTAGTGCGACCAAAGTTGAGCTTGGGTTCTCTATATCGTGCGAAGCATGTCCCCGCGTGACGGACACCATTAACTCCCCACACTCCACCCCCCCCCCCCCCCCCCCCCAACCGCTCTCCCTGACTGGTTATAGCAGCTAGCTGCTACTTTCGCACCTTCATCGCCGAAGTTCACCTCATTCAAAGGATGTGACTTCTTCTACGGAGTGCGCCAAAAAATTTTTTAACCAGGATTCCAGTTGAAAAAAAAAAACGCACATTCTCCCGAGAAGTGGCATGTGCTTGCTTGACAGCTGCTGCCATCTGTCGCTTGCGCCAGTCCCTAACATGAATACTGCGTTCGCGGAACAAGCTGTTCTTGTTACCTCTGCGCCACTGCGCCAGGAATGGTATGAAGACTCCCAGGGATCTATGAAAGTCGAGATTGATCAATTCTGCACCTAGTAACCCTGTCGCGTCACACACTCCAGTTTTTCTGGATGCTGATAAAGTCAGCCCTTTCTTATCACTCAGAGTTTTATAATACAAGTCCTGGGCGCGTGCATGGCGTTCTTTCCGTTTATAGCAATTTATTGAATTCGGTAGCCAACTTGCAAAGGCTCTAGCTATTATTCCGAAAGAATATAAACAAAATAGACAAATTTTCATTAAATGCAGCATAACGAATTCATGCCAAGAAGCTCTAAGAAGCCCGCAAGGGTTCCCAAAGAGCTGTTTAATCATGAAGAATATAGTCTGTATATCTCAACGGGGTGCTAAATGAACTGGATAACGCACGCTAATATACATAATTTTGTTAAAAACATTGCTCATGGCATCAAATGGGGTTGCCTAGGCTGATGCCGATTTGGTAGCTGCCTACTGCTATAATGAGTAGAGCTCTGCCTCTCGGAAATGAATTGCTTGTTAATAGTGCGTAAACCCCTGTCCTGTCCTTTCACGCGGTCGCTCCCCTCGGTACTTATTGCAATCCTCTTCCTGTCCCCTTATATCCGCCGGCCGCAGCTCGGGTGCTGAATGTATTGGCCGAGGCCAGCAACATCGTTTCCTTTCTTTTTGTATTTTTATTATTATTTTTTATTCTTGAGTTGGTATTTTTGTATTCTTTCGTTTTGTATTAATACCGTATTTGCTCAGAGCAGAGCGGCAGAAGCCGCTGTCTTGTATTCAATCAAAATTTGCATATTCTGCCATGCGCTAACATCTGAGATCCCCATCGACAGATTTAGCCACGACAGATAGACTCTGCTGTTCCTCGGCTTCGTTCTGAAAACCTGCCGGGCCAAAATTCATGCCAGGAGGTCCCCCTTGCCTCAGCTACCGCTCGAGGGCGAACGTGCATTGGAATCCAAAAAGAGTCTGTAAAAAAACAATTCTTACGCTGTTGTGTTGTTTCCGGTTAAAGCCGTAAATTATAGTGAATGGCAAGTAGCAGACATCACTAAACGGCCCCTCGCAAATGGTTGCGAGTAGCTTTTTCTGTGCCGGGCTCTGAACCAGGAGTGCGCCTTTGGTGATGAGGTCATTCACGGCCTGCGGGATTTGAAGACAAGTAATCCGTTATTCATGGACATTTCCACCTGCTGTGGCCACCAAGCAGGCCATATAGTGGAGGCCCGCCGTTACAAAAATTTCTTTAGACAGTCAATAGACTCTCCATCCATACACTTCTGTCTATAAAGTATATAGATTCTCTATAGACAAACAACAGGGAAATGTCTATAGAAAATACAAGTCCTACAGATAGTCTATAGAGAGTCTATAGATTTATGGTCATACACTTTTAGTAGGCTTTTCTCTATAGACTACCATTAGACAAAAAGAAATATCTATACCATTAGTGTCATTCTTTTTATGGGGCGCGGTTGTCCTCCTTCAGTGCATGCTTTTCCTCATCTATTATTAGTTGTGTCATTGTATTTTTGCTATTCAGTGTACTTTCGGCCAAACATGCAGAAGTTATTTTGTTCCCCCCCCCTCCCTATAATAACGCCTTCGGGCGTTGCATGTGTCTGTAATATATAAATAAAAAAGGCAACAGGCTCTTCAAGAAGTCGATAGACTATCTATAGACCATTTTTGCAAGGGCGGGTAGCGAAAATGCTCTCGCACTATCGGGAAGCGTAGCCATCACTCGATCGGCTTGTCTGGTACACAGCATGTGCTCACATTAAAACACACTGAGCCAAGAAAGCGTGTATATGTGTGTTTTAAAGCCAAATTACTGGTATTTACTGTCCTATAACAGATTATGTGCAGGGATCATCATATAATTCCCTAGGGCTAGCTTGTGTAGAGTATATCAGCCTTTTTTTCCTAGGACTCGAAAATCACGTACATATTGAAAAGAAAGCTAACTGCCTTTGATATCTTCACGCAATACTCTAAACTTTGCAACTCTCTATGACAGACGTATAACGCTACTAAGCTTTTCTTTATAGCAATACTTTAGTGCCGCTGCTTCCAGTAAGTCTGTATTGCAATAAATTTGTCGCCAATAAAAGCATACAACAGCCGTCATAAATTTATGACATCGGACTTTGGCGAACAAATCGAAGTGCGGAGGGTGCATTACTTGTGATTTAACAGTTTACTATGTAATCCGTATGCTGCGCGCTAGGGTGAATATTTCTACCCGGGCAGCATGCTAAGACGGCCGTGTACGAACTTTCAACTGCAGGTATGCATGCCTGTGAACACGAGTTGCACAAAATGAATATGATGATTCATGAATGATGATTTTGTGCTTTTTGACTGTCCTGTTTTTGTGAACACATAGTCACATAGCCTGACTATGTGCTTGCTTTTTTATTTTGTGTATGTAAAGATTTTCAACTGAATCTGCTCCTTTTTTTTCTGCGCATGTAACGATTTTGAACTGAGTCTGCCCCTGTTCCTTGTAACGGCTGCCTGGGCCTCGTCAAGCTGTATACCTAAAGCTTTTAGTCGAGGCAGCCAACCAGAATTTTCCTGGAAATAAATGGAATTGAAATCAATTGAAAATCATTCAGAACTCGATGTTTACCTTCACCTCCTCGGCCACTGGAATGAAGAGCCGGAATGGCGATGTGAAATAGGTCAAGTTTCCAACAGGAGCGTAGTTAACCAGAATGTTCACCTGAAACAATAGCGCAAGAATACAAGAGTGAAGAACTGCAGTGCAAGAATATAAGAGTGAAGAACTGCAGTGCAAGAATACAAGAGTGAAGAACTGCAGTGCAAGAATACAAGAGTGAAGAACTGCTGGCACTAAGAAGCTAAATAACGCACAGCAGACATTTTACCTCCTTTGTGTAGAATGTCCATATGCACGTATTTATTGTACTACTGTCTTCTTTTCTCTTTATTGGCAGAAAGTGGAAGTCAGGTCCTGGGCACGTGCTCAATGTCGCCCGGTCTCTTATACCCCATACCACAAGCCATGCTTTGTTAAAGAAACTACATCAGGCCAGGTGTGACAGAGGTCACAATTCATTCCCATTCGCACCGTCACTGGAACCATTCGTGATTAAACAAGAGGGTGAACGACGCCGCCTCAAGAGCACCCCGGTTCTTGGGTGTCCCGACACCATGTAAGAGCGGTAGGGATGAGCAAATTAATACCTCACCAGATAAAAGAGATCGAAGGTGGAAAAATGTGTCACCGTATGCACTGGTGAGAGGTTTAGTAGCATAGTGGCTTAGTAGAAGATGTAAATGGTTAATGGGCTTCCAGGTCTGAAAGCAGCAGTATGGGTTATGAGTCACGAAAGTGTGGAAAAAACACAAACAAAACGCACAAAAATCGGCTGCAGAATCCTATCTTCATGGCGCTCCTGAAAGGGGGAAACGTCTCTTTAATGGCGGCCACCTTGCGACCATTTGGCTAGGAGGTGTGCAGTGCACTCTCATGGCTCGCACCGGGCGATTGAGGGCGTCTCCGCGATGCGGGTGCTGGTGGTGATTCTGGCGAAAACATTTATTATACACAGGGGAGTTTGGGACACGCAGGTCCCTGCGCCCCCGCACGACCCCATTGCGCTCAAACGTTCATCTACCTAAGGTTTATGACGCGCGCAGCGCGGCCTGAGGCGGTGGCTTTCTTGGGCGGGTCCGCGGAGAGTAGCAGGGTCTCCCAAGCTTCCCAAGTGGAAAGATGCTCTGGACCCCGAGGTGGAGGGTACGCCGTGCAGAAGAAAAGGACATGGTCGAGGGTAGCTCTTGGGTGGTGGCTGAGTGTACGGAGGGGTTTGTGCGGATCTGGTGATAGCGTGAGCGCATGTAGGGGAAGGGTCGGGTGCGTGTTTGGAGCCGCCTCCAAAGTGTCTAATGGTAATTGTCGAGGACAGGGTGTGGTAGAAGGTAGAGCCGACGCTGGGCCTTGTAGGTCTGCGTCAGCTCACTGAACGAGTGCATGCGCTACCGCGAGAACCCCAGATGATGCGTCACAACTTTTTTAACTCCAGCATTTCGGCTAAAACGAAAGGACAGGCCGAACAGATCGTGAAAGAATTTTTGATTTTTTTTACAAATGCTCACGCAGCTTTTTATTCAACGTTAAATATAATCAGCAACTGCGCGCACCGTTTCTTTCTGCTGGAACTGCCACAAAGCTTTCCACATTGCTCACAAAATATAAAAAAACAAAAAATCTGCCGCCCCCTTTCAAAGAACTATAAAAGGAGAAGCGTTCAAACTTTCGCCGTTGGGCGAGGTGACTGAAGCATACATTGTCTTACTTATGGCATGTGCGAAATCTGGAAATTTTTGTTTGGAGCTTATGTTTTACAAATTCCAGATGTCCTTCGTAATGAATTCTAAGTTCGCGTTGTTAACGCTGCATAGCTCGATGTATAAATCTAACTCCACGAAGGCAGATAAAAAGGTAGAAACAGGACGGTACATTTCGGCCTGGTAGTGTCTACAGTTTTAAAAACAAATTTGTCACTTGCCTTGTCGTTGTATTCCGGTCGCATAGACAAGAAGATCAGTGACACCGTGGTTCCTTGCGACGTCACCAACATGCCTACTTTGGTGGAGCCCGTCTCCTTCAAGATTAGGTCGACCGTGGCTGGCAGGTCGTACCGGCCGATTTCGTCGAAACTGCGCTCGTGGACGTTAAAGGGCGCGTTAACCCACGCGAAAAATTTCAGACATCAAGGGCATGTTGTTGTTGTTGTCCACATACTATAGCACATGCCCACAAAGGGGGATTGGCCAAGAATTGGGGGGCAGAGAGAGTTTTTGAGGCAAATAATTCCTGGACGAAATTAAAATGAATGGTAAGGACGGAAGAAGTAAACAAAAAGGAACAACGAAATGAAACGCGAAATGCATAACGCACGCAGGAGATCGAAACTGATGTTTATAGCCGAGCAGTCAAATGATAATGATAATTGTAAAAATAAAAAATAATATTGAAAAAAAATAAAAATATTAACAAGGTAGCCGACTTGATTGTAATAAAATATTTTGGACGGCGGTAAAAACAGACTTGTGACTGTACCCAAGTATGATGGCTCCAAACGACAATATGACTGGGCTGCTCAAACAAAGGCCAAGCTGTAATAGTGGTTTCTCTAAAAGCTATCTTCTCATCATGGCGTATCGGCGACAAAACAACAAAAAATGGTCTATGGTTTCGTGCTCACCACAGAATACACAGATGGGATTAAGCGCCAACCCAGACCTGGGCAAATAATGTTTTAAGGGTGGGATCCGGCAGCGGAGCCTTGATAGAGATACCTCAACCTGCCGTGAATGGCATGATTGCCTGCTCCACGAATACCTCCGGTGCATGTAATCATCAGATCTTAAAAGAGATGCAGTTGTCATTCTTAACAAATTTTGTCCCCGGAACCTCGCTGCTGTAATGCACGCTGTAGCCGGAACGATAGGTAGCACGGGGCCATTTAGGGACGCCTTTGCCAGGCAGTCCGCAACTTCATTGGCTGTCGCACCGCTGTGACCTGGCACCCATATCATGTGAACAAGGCTCAAATGCGGAGGGAGTAAGGAATGGATGGTGTTTAAGATTGGCGAATCTACAGCCGAAGCAAGGGATGAACACGAAGAAAGAGAGTCTGTTATGAAAAGCACTGAAGAGAAAGCTGTCTCTAGTTTGCGAAGAGCAAGCACCACCGCCAGAAATAATAATAATAATAATTGGTTTTGGGGGGGAAAGGAAATGGCGCAGTATCTGTCTTATTTATCGTTGGACACCTGAACCGCGCCGTAAGGGAAGGGATAAAGGAGGGAGTGAAAGAAGAAAGGAAGAAAGAGGTGCCGTAGTGGAGGGCTCCGGAATAATTTCGACCACCTGGGGATCTTTAACGTGCACTGACATCGCACAGCACACGGGCGCCTTACCGTTTTTCCTCCATAAAAACGGTAAGGAGCTCCGCTTAGAAAATCAGGGTGTATTCGGGAAGTCACACAGAAAAAGAGCAATATAGAAGCGGGCAATATATTCCCACCCCTGCATTTTCATCACATTGAGAGGCGTCAGTAGCTATCGTTAAGCTAATAGGTTGGCTTTGGAAATGGTCTTCTAATAATCCATTTAAAATGCGGGATGGTAAATGCTTAGCATTTTTCGAGAAAATGTCATTAAAGACAATTTCTACAGAGTACCCACTGTTTTTTGTCGGAAGGATGTTATACAAAAGAACATTTAAAGGTTCAAGCAAATTTTGTACCATAACTACCTGCGGGGTATGAAATCTAGGCCAGTGGACTCCAAAAAAGGAAGTCGGCTGGCAACAAAATACAGACAAGGAGTGGTGTAAGTCTGATTCATATATCTTTAGGTACGTCTGAACAGTTAGGAATTGAAATCTAGATGATAAAGGGGGGAATACGGGCTTCAAGATAAAAGACGTTATTGTCCACACATTTAGGGAGGCCAAGGCGCAACCGAAGCAGCCACACCCCAAGCGTGAACCTTCACTTCGTCATCTTGTATTGTTGACCAAATTAGTGGAGAGTCAGCGTGATGCGAACTACGCTTAAAGACTTGTAGGCAAAGGATATAACGGACCACACCACTGTGCAGGCTATAGGCTGTTGTGCCTTAGCAAAATATCGCATCCTTGGAAGGAGAGAGGGCGGATGTACCACACAATATGGAATAAATCAAAGCCTAGACACGAACAATCGCTGCTGTCTTCCTTACGCGTTGGTGGTTTTCGCACTGTAAATACGGCTCAAAGAAGTAACCAACTTGCTTAAAAGCTCGTTTTACCGTTTTACCGAAGCCTATAGCACAATTGAGAAAACTTTTGGAGTAGAAAGAAAGCAAAGCGCCAATTTTTAAACCACAACTAAGAGAACTAGAATGTGAGCTTTGAATGAAGAAGCACAGGATGGGTGGTGGAAAGAACGCATTGCAGAGTGATATTCGCCCTTCAAGAGGAAACGATGAACTTGTGAATGATAAATCGAAGTGGCCTATATATGGCTGTAGCCCAGCTGTGTGGTGTCATACGAGAGTACAGTTTCAAATGACTGAGGCAGCCTCACGTATTAGATAGAAGGAAATTGTGGGTGTTTAAAAGGGAAGACTACTGCGTGTTTGGCACCGTTAAAAAAGCAGTCAAGGTTAAGACAGATGATTTAGAAAACCGGCCATCGCAACAGCTATAACCTTCCTGTGCTATCTGAGGGGGAAGAGAAGTTAGTGTCTGACTATTAACTAAAATCTGGCAAGTAATTAGACAAAAAGATCCCGTGTGCTAGAATGGAACGTTATCTTCCGTTACCAGAAGTCGCAAAGGAGGTCTCCAACCTGTTATATTAAAACGTTAAGATTTCCTTGAAAGAAAAAGACAAGATGTTTAAGAAAGCCTTGAAGCTAAAACATTAGAAATATGTACTCATGAAGACTCTTCCTTAAAAGTTCGCTTTATCTGCCGTAAACTTATCAATGAATCAGAATCTCTCCACCACAAAGGCTCATCAGTTCTTTTGCAATATGATCATGACATCATTAGCAATGTTCGCTATAAGTGAGTCCACCTGTCTAATTCTTCAGTTGAAAAAAAAACTCAGCAGAAAAGGGGCGTGTTTACAAAAACAAGGACTAGACAGGAACTTCGTCCTCTCTACTCTGTTTTATGTGAACGCGTCATTTTATGCTGTTTTTTTTCTTTCGTAACCACGCACCAACTGTCCCAACAAGCTACACTTCTTCAATACTAATTCTTTAGTCACAACAACTGCTAATACTGGCAGTCAGGCTCGTACCTCTTCGGTATCATCATCGCCTCCTGCTGCTCCATATTCCTCAAATATTTACCCTTCTCCAACAACTCCTCCACACTGACTCAGTTTCACTGAACACCTTACCCTGTTAAGTAATGCCAGAAGCCCAGCTAATAAATATCCAGATTCGCTTTCATTTACAAGGAATGCAGCGATTGTCCGGGCCCGTAGAGTATCTGTTACGGGTCCAAGTTGGACTTATTTTTGGAAATGTGGCGGAGAGATTGAAGGATGCTTCACTCCCGCCACCGGTTGGCCCGGTATTGCACTACCTCCGGGATCGGCCTTGTCTTTAGCGCGTCTTTACTGTCCTGTCTTTTTATCCCATCTTTCAACTCTCCTTCTATCTGCACGTGGTACCGATTGTGGCTCGGCTTGAGCCAGTGAGCAGGCCTGTGCACGTTCCTTCCTTTCTTCCTCGAAGCAACAGACAGACAGACCGATTTACAAGGAGAATAGAACTCGCCTCCATTTCCAGAACCTGGGGTCCTTCGTCGACAGTGTCACGTGATAGTTGGACTGAGGCACACCCCTGGTGTTGATTAACCACACGTCGAATCCGGCGTCAGCCAGGAGAAAGCCTGAAATATGGACAGGAATATTGAAATATTACTGGAAGTCACCCGCCGGGCAAGTTCTGTGCCTGTGGCTTTCATCGCGTAATGGGTCCAAGGTCGCGAAATTATAGCAACCGCCATGGCGGCCGCGTTTCAATGAAGGCGAAAAGATAAACCCACCATGTAATGTGTCATCTCAGGGTGCCTTCAAGAACCCCAAGAACAACTCTCAACGACGTTTCGCAAGTGTTGACGCGATAGCATTAAAGGCCCCGTTGTTCAGAAAACCGCTGCACCACTGCGCCAGGAAGGGTATGAGAACTCCAGGGGATACATGAATGGAAAGTAGAGAATGACCGTCTGCATATATATACATTAGCCCGCTACGCATTCGCGTCATGTCCTTAAGGCGGAGCTAGAGTCCCCTCCAATTTTTTTGTTGTGTTCTTGTCCGAGGTCTCGATTTCGGCACAAACACAGAGAAGCCGTGGCTTGAGTTTCCGTATCATGCGCTGCGCCTTGAATACGGAAGCTTGGACCGCCCATTCACTGACACGAACAATGTCATGCAAGACCAAATGTTTTTCACGAGACGAACATGTGGAGAGTCGGGCCGTAAAACGCCGTTTCCTGCAGCGGCATGAGCGCTTCTATCTTTTGCGCTGCCGGTGTAAATGCCAAAACAAGCCACCTTTTCCCGCTTTACTCTGTAGCCGGAGCAGGAGCCAGGTTAACCAGCAGGTGTTCAGCGTCCTGCACTGCACTCACACACAACATAACAGTCGCAACACTTAGAATGAACTGCAAACCCTACGTTCCACTCCGCCCACTGGCAACACCAGTCACTTTGCCGTCCGCTTGGTGCCTTTAGACGACAGCTAGCGCCACTGCGCGGACGCCCATGGCTGCGTGCAAAGCTCGCCGACAGCTTTAAGGCGAAGTGACAGGACTAGTAGAGATGTATTGAAGGAATCATTTTGCTGGCGCTTAGTGCGCACACGAGACAAAGAACACAAATACACAAAAGAACACAAATACACTGGACAGACGCTACCCAAGCAGCACATATAGTTGGCCCAATATTGGACATGGACTGTTTCACACTGCTCCGATGCAGAACCATCATTTGCCAATACATTTCCAATAATAGGCCAATTACCTGTGCTGTATGGGTAGTCTTCAACCGACATTTATTCGAAAAACATTCAATATAAGACATTTCAAAATGCTGATACACACGCGCAGTAGCAACGCCACGTTTCAGGAACATTTCTTTGCTTGATAGATTGACAGACGGGGTGCTGACGCATTTCGTACCTTCTTTATCAATGCACATAGCTTCGAAAATTTCGCGCTACGATTGCGTTTTTATTGTACCTAGAATACTTGTATCTTGAAAGATTGGTGTGCAAGGTACAGGGTCAGGGTCACCAGGATACCGTTCGATAAGACAGCGTTTGCAGTGCGCAGCGATTCCCTCCCGCCGATATGGATTCCGTTCCGAGGAATCTCGCTGCGCACTGCAAACACTGTCTTATCGAACGGTACCATGGCGACCCTGACTCTGTACCTTACACACCAATCTTTCAAGATACAAGCATTCTAGGTACAATAAATACGCAATCTGAAGGTGCAATTTTCGAAGCTATGTGCATTGATAAAGAAGGTTCGAAATCTGTCAGCACCCCGTCTGTCAATCTATCAAGAAAAGAAATGTTCCTGAAACGTCGCGTGGCTACTGCGCGTGTGTAGGTGTCAGCATTTTGAGATGTCTTATATTGAATGTTTTTCAAATAAACGGCCATTGAAGACTAGCAAAATGATTTCAAACGCCTTCCAACTAGCCCAAGTTTCCGCCTTAATTAGAATTGAAGGACTCTGGTGATATTTTACGCATCATTACACGGAAGAAAAAGCGACCAAAATTTGGTGTCTGTACAGTTGTGTCCCAACGCGTCCACTCTGAACTTACATGCCCCTTATATAACATATGTCATATGTTATATGACATGGTATATATTGTTCAGAAATCAAAACAAGTTGCTTGTTTGAATAGGTTACTTATCGAATTTCTCTCTTCATTCTACCAGTGTTTAAAAAGTCGACTATTTAGAGAAGAGTAATGACGTAATACTGGAACTTCATAAGTTTTACCCGTTTCCTCTGTCTTTGTATTAGCGCCGGTCTTTGCATTATACAAGTTAAATGCTGTAAATGAAATTCCAATAAACAGTCAGCTCATTCTCTCGCGCTTTAGTTGTTAGTGTCTCAACGTCACTTTCCACTTTGTCTAAAAGTGATCTAATACTAACAAGACATTCTTTCATTCTTTCATGTTTGCAATATATGTAGACAGACACTACTCGAACACTGACAGACGTCCCTCAGTACAGCTCCTCCAGCCAATGGCGTCGACGGATTGTCATGTCGTCACGGTTGATCTGTGACCAATCCCCTTGCAGCTGTCAGCCATCCAATGGTGCCACGCTAGCTGGCGCAAGGTGATTTAACAACTACGTCATGACAATCGGTTTACGCCATTGGCTGGAGAGCTTTTGAGGGACTTTTGCGTTTCGTGAGTTGTATCGGTCAATAGCAACGCCGGCATGTAAACTTGCCTGGGCTCTGCCATGGTTGGTTGGCCGTCCACGTGGCGGCGTTGCAGAGCAGTCCGTGCACAAGCAACATCGGCGACCTCTTAGTCGCGGATCCGTTTGCCGGCTGTCGCGGTAGTATTCTGTCCACTTCCAGGATGTAGCCGTCTTCCGTGGTGACTTTGTGCACTTCGACCTCGTAGCCGAAACTGCGCATGAGACCGGCCTGTGGAAAAAGGAATTGGTTGCTTTGAATGTTGTTGAGTCTCCGAATATTTCATATTTTGAATAGCGAATTGAATTACCTCATATTCGACTTGCAGAACGCAAATAGGGCATGCACAAAATTATTCGAAAAAAAGGGATTCTCCATAACATATGACCAACTCTGTTCACACTTCGAGTTATTGATCAATTCGTTCTCGCCCTACCATAAGCTTGCCGTCTCTGTTAGCTCTGTTGGTAGAGCGACTGCTCCGGTGAAGCGGTGGTCCCGGGTTCGAACCCCGGACGAGGACAATTTAACAGCTAATTTTCTGAAAAATCTCTATAGATTTCATTTGTAGCCGTTTAGCTGCGCTAAGGTGGATGCCACTAAGTAATTACTCCCTTACTACAAATCATATACGTTGTGAAGTTTGGGCTCGCAGTAGTTGTATCCAGCGGATGTATCAAAAACAGGGCCGTTCCAACCCCTCAAAGCATGTTGCCGCGATCGCTATGCAAGGGAGGGAAGATTGACGGTCGGGACGCGATGTGCGACAGCTTTCATTATGAGAGAGAGGGAGAGGGTTTATTGATAGAAAAGGCAGAGAGGTTGGCCTGAAAAATAAATATCTGGCCTGCTACTCTGCTCTGGGGGACGGGAAGAGGAGATAAAAGAAGGTCACGATGGGGGACGATGATGATGGGAGGAGGCAGATGAAAAACTACTTTAAAAAACAAGGCACACTTTCTGACATCACAAACGCGAGACAAGGTCCGTGTCGCTCAAAAAGCGTGAGAGCGCTCGCGTTGCCTTTACAGTTATAAAACTATCTGGCCAAGCGCCGAGGATCAAATCCTTTCATACATACGCCCTTCGATGTTGGGCTGCACGGGAGGTTTCAGCTGCAGGGTTAACCTCGATGCCCTATCTTCTAAGCCTTGACATATAACTATCATCCCTCTCATGAACTTAAATGTGGAGCTAATTCGCTGTCGTCACCAAAAATATTAATGTTCCCACACGTGTGACATGACAGTCGTAGAGTTAACGTATACTGACGACGTGTTTCGAACCCCCTAGTCGAGATCAGTGTTGCGTGTTTCTACAGCTGCAGCATGCACGAGTTATAGCGCGGGTGGCAGCGCTTCACTGTTTCGCATGAATATTCGGTTTGTACAAATATCCGCACAAGTACAAATAATTATAAACAAAATATTCAATTGCTATGCTCGATTCTGTTCATTTACTATTCGATTCAAAACCTATTCTGTACTTATTCACGCTATTCTTCTTCGATTCGATAGCAGGATGATACTATTCGAACTATTCGTATTCGAATCTGTCTCGAAAAAGTACGGTCGGCACACGCCTCAATTGCGATCATAGTGTATCTTGTTTTTAACTGAGAAATTGCGCACAAGAATCAAGGATAGTAGTTGGGACTGTAGTTTCGGACTAATTGGTAAAATATAATAACGGTGCACCTCTATACTTTTGCTCCTGCTTTGACGTAAAGTTCCCTCTGAGCAATCCGTCCGTCATTAAACTAAAGCAGTGACTTTACAAACACGTATATTCGTTCTTCATGCTCTCGAGTGCAGCCGCAATGGGCTTTCACATATTAAGCCGGAGACACAACTTTTCTGCCTTATACATAGCGAGCTACAAAGCTTCTATACAGGGTGTTTCACCTAAGACTTTACACAATTTCTTAAATGTAGGCTATTTGAATTAGAAGAGCGCTTTTTCGTCCATAGCATTTTCAGCGATGCAGTACATCTGGATATAGGTAATACATGCCAACCAGCGGGTTGGTTAAATAATATTGAATAGTTAACTTGCTGACTATTACTGTTAAGCTACTTAATTATAGACGCGCAACCGCGGCGGCTCAGTAGTTATGGCGCTCGGCTACTGTCCGGAAAACGCGGATTCGATCCCGGCCGGGGCGGTCGCATTTCGATGGAGGTGAAATTCTAGAGGCCCGTGTACTGCACGATGTCAGTGCATGCTAGATAACCCCAGGTAGTCGAAATTTCCGGAGCCCTTAACTACTGCGTTGGTCATAGCCTGAGTTGCTTTCGGACGTTAAACCCCAATATACCGAACCAATTATTCAAAGGCGTTTAGCACACCGTAATATCGTTAGCTGTTTTTTAGGATTTCGAAACTGCGGTTACCCTATGGAGCCAAAATACATGCGCTTTCGAGAAGCTTGCAGGCAAAGCAACCTCTCCAGTGCACGTAACTCGTCGAGGTAGCCAAAATTTGTTGTACCCTGTTTTTTGTTTTGTTATACCCCTTATACCCTCCTCAATTTTTTGTTACACAAGCATCGTATTGCCTACGTTCTAATTAAGGTAAAGTGAAAAGTTCATATTCGCTGAAAGCGCTAATGAAGTTCTCTTTTGTGAACTTACTTTCTAAGTCTTGCACAACTTTGATAACAGTCGGTTCGTAGTGTAGGAAAACATGAACATCGTCAAGTAAATAAAATTCATCGATGGTGTTACAAACGAGAACCTGGAAAACATCAGGACTTTACATAAACGTGCCCAGTGGCCATCAGTGCCCGAAAAAGCTTCTGTTTCCACGCTTCTACGCCAGTCAGCGCCCGTGTGTCGGTTGTTCTCCTGTCCCGCTTATTTGCGCCGTGTTAATTCTTTCACAATGTTAACGCTTGCAAAAATGGTCTATAACCATTCTATAGACTTTATATTGACTCTATTTCATTCCGACAGATATTTCCTTTTTTCTATTTATAGCCCATAGAGTGTCTCTAGACAAAAGTCAAATGAAGTGTACGCTCATAAATCTCTGGATTGTCTCAGAACTGTTTATAGGATTTGTAATGTCTATGGAATAGTCTGTAGATTTTTTCTACAGAAAGTCTATAAACATTTAGGACAAAACGGCCTGAAGATATTTTTGTAAGGGAAGCCAACAAGATTCCCAGCAGCGTACTTTGACGCAGTTCTTGGTAATTTAATTCAGCTTTTCCTCTGTCATGCTGTACTTTTCGTTTATTAATCTTCGACACAGCTACGAAATGCTGCTACCAAAAACACGGGAAGACTAGTGACTATTATGCCACAGTTTTCGTCGTTTTGTGAGATTATTGACGATCTAAGTATTGATCGTTGACAGCACAAAGTCTTTATGAAATTTTGATCAGACGCTTGCTAGAATCCTCAACCCGCCTCTATAGACAGGGCCCCACCGCGGTGGCTCAGTGGTTAGGGCGCTCGACTACTGATCCGGAGCTCCCGGGTTCGATCCCGACCGCGGCGGCTGCGTTTTTATGGAGGAAAAACGCTAAGGCGCCCGTGTGCTGTGCGATGTCAGTGCACGTTTAAGATCCCCAGGTGGTCGAAATTATTCCGGAGCCCTCCACTACGGCACCTATTCTTCCTTTCTTCTTTCACTCCCTCCTTATCCCTTCCCTTACGGCGCGGTTCAGGTGTCCAACGATATATGAGACAGATACTGCGCCATTTCCTTTCCCCAAAAAAAACCAACTATTATCTATAGACAGAGAGGGTCGTCGCTTATTTTATTTCACACAAAATTTTGATTTACTGTGCTGTGGAAATAAATGAAGTTCTGGATCTGTCGCTCACTTTGTGTAAGGTAAGATACGATTCCGAGAAGATGTCACCAGTCTTCCAGAAAACAAAACGATATCGTTCCATGTAACTGCGTTCAAACTGCTGCAGGAAGAGTCCATAAGTTGAGTATAAAATAGATACGTTTTAACAAAGATGACCGTATCTACATACCGGGTCCTGCATGGCGTCTTCATAAACATCGGAGGCTGCCGACCCTGTCATCGCCAGCGGTATCAGCAAAGCAAGCGTTCGCAGCCAGAACGCTATCATCAAAGCCGGAATCATGTTACTCTGCTACAGGCAAGACGCGCGTCCTCTTTTGAATTTTTTTTCGACACTAATTTTAGAACAATGGGCCAATGATTGTATCGATGCAGCTCTATACTGAAACGGAGCAACCACAAGCTGAGGGCGTTTTAAATGCGCCTCTGCTCAGGCAGACGTTATGATCGGGCCGTCACTTAATATACGGGAAATATAGGGGCTTCGGCCACTCTGACAACGCCACACAACACCTGCAAACACAACACCAACGGCCCGAGCGTCATGAGCAGTAGGCCAAGGCGGATCCCGCACACATGCGCCCTCTTGCGGGCGCAGCAGGCGGTGCGGGTCATCTCTTTCTATCTATCGCTGCTGAGAGGTGCAACAGTTGAGTGCAGCATTTTAAAGGCTACGAGGCTACGAGTACGCTGGTATCTCTCAGGAGGCAAAGGCAGTATCGTGTCGCCAGTTACAAATGTTTTTACGTCAGTGATTCCGTCTGATAAGCCCCAATAGTGAAGCGTGGGCCTGAACTTAATGTATGGTGCTTAAAGAGGCGAGCGTCTCCGAAAGCAGCCTAGAGTGGTCCCTACTGAAACAGCGAAAATGACGGTCGAGCCAGTGCATGCTCTCTGAACACAACTACGCGCAATCTTGTTTGTCCCGGTGTGACACACATGACGTCGCCGAAAACAGGCGTAAAATGAAACAGCATTTCGGTTTCCTCAGAACGTTGAAACGCGCAGCTGTGTTCGTGCGTCGTTTAGATTGCTTTTTTTTTGTTATCGCATTAATGTGCAAAAGCGTCGGTGTAGCGCAGTTTCTGTTTTGCTGAGTCCTCTCGTGAAATTTCTCCGTATCTGCAAGCGTAGGCGCTGTTCGAAGTATTTCCTTCTAATTGCCACCAGAAATACCGGTTCGTTATGCGTAGTAAACGTTCCAGTGCAACACTGAAGACTGAACTGGCGTCCATATGATTGATTATTGATAGATTTTGAGTCGCATAGATCTCTAACTTCGGGCCCCGATTCACAGGCACTGCTTAAAGCAAAACAGAGCTAACCAAGTATTCACGCGTTAGGCTAATTCTCAGGAAAAAAACAAGAGTAGATCCGATTCAGCGCATTGCTGCTAGCTCCACTTTTTGTTCGAAACCCCTGCAACCCCTGCGTTGCCCTCACAAATCGATAAGCGTTCCGGATCGAGATGGCAGACAGCCTTTCTTGTGTAAACTGTGCCTGCGAATAGACAATCAGTCACCTCATGTGTGAGTGCCCTGTCTTTGTGAAGGAAAGACGTAAGCTGCGTTGTGCTCTGGACCGCCCTGATCCTCGCCCTTTCACAGAGGCCAAGATCCTCGGCCCGTGGCCACAACAGTAGATTGCCATCAAGGCTTACAAGGCAATGTTTTGTTTTTTGCGAACGACTGCCTTGATTGACAGATTGTGACTGTGTTTTCCGTTCCTTCTCTCTTCCCCCTTTAATCCCCTCATTCCCTTCCCCAGTGCGGGGTAGCCAACCGGAAGCCTTTCTGGTTAACATCCCTGCCTTTCCCTCTCTCCTTATCTATCTATCTGCAACCACGAGAAGTATGAGAGTCGACGTTATATGCCGAGGTTAAAGGCCGCTGTTTTTATGTGGTAGCACAAGGCTTGTCGTCAGACCAATACCACGCGGTATCCGAGACGAAATTCGCTGATTGATCGAGCGACGTCAGGTGACGTTGTGACGTCATGACAATCTGTCCATGTGACAGCCACCGGATTGTAAGAAATCGTCTCATGGTGGCTGGAGGGCATTGAATTCGCTTATTGAAAAAAAGAGATCACGTGACCTATGGCGTCGTCACGGCCTGCCCACGTGGTTGTAAGCAACCTAGTTGTTATACAGAAACCTACATAGATAATCGCAATCAAAATTCAGAAAAAAAGATATAAGGACGATAATGGTTGTCCCTAATATGAAATTTGAGCGCAGCTCTGTCAGTGTGTCAGGCTTTGTATGCTCATTGCTTTGCTTTGATGGGTCGTTGGCACGTATGGCGACGATTTTTGTTCGATAGTAGTATTACTTCATGAAGATGACGATGTGCAATGCACAGCGCGTGAGAATGCGCTATATTAGTCTGATGGCAGTATTAGTTACAGACAACGGCGATGTGCAATGAGCAGTGAGAGGAAGTTTGAATTTATATCTATGCAGGTGTGGGTTGACACCGACGAACCTATGTGACGCATGTGCGAAAGTTGAGTCTTTAGACCATTTTCTCCTCTACTGCCCAAGGTTCGCACTTCAGAGAAAGATTTACCTGGAGGTCCCTCTCTCCAGCTTAGGGCTCCCTTTATCTTTTCCAGTATTATTATCGTTTGGTGCGAACTCCAAGGGATTTGCATTGGGTTCTATTTGTGGGTTTCTCCACGATTACATATTTGCAACTGGTAGGTTGAAGTGCTAATTCTTTTAAAGTTCTACGAGCTCTTCTTTTTTCACCAAAATGCTGTCTGTTATTTAACTGTCAATATTGTTCTGATGTTTTTATTCATTGCTCTTTCAACATTCACGATCGGTGCTACAATTTTGTCTTCATCTTCCATGGAAACTTCTTTGTTTATTCAACTACACCTTGGCCAATCCCCCCGCGTGGGTATCTGCCATATACCTGGGGTGAAGAAGAAGTTTAACACGAGGCGTGATCGGCTGCGCCGATAGCATAGTGCTCTCGTGCAGTGGCCAGCAAAGCTGATCTGTTCAGGGCGCCGTGGGCTCGAATTGCAGTCGCGGTTTTGTTCTCTTAATTATTTATGGTTTGGCTCGGTTACGCCGATGGCGACGACTCGGCTCAACTTGTTAACGGGCGTCTAAGAGGCTGAGGAGCTGTGTTCTAAAATATGGTGTACGCAAATGTCGCCACCGTCAAGGCATTGCGGATACCTGCTACTACAGCTAGCAGGCCGAATATGACGGTTTATGAACGGACAACTGCAAAGAAACTGACGCAAACGCGCACAGGTATTGAAATAGAAGGTGCGACAAATGTGAAATACATTGCTATCGTATTCCACTTTTACTTACGTGTTCGCGTAATCATTTGTTGTGGCCCAGACGTACAACCCACACTAGGAGGCCGCCGAGAATCAGGATGCGTACGTATGTTGACTACAAAGCACATAATAAAACTGCCAAGGACAAAATGATATAATAATGTCGAGAGGGATCATTAATCAAACTAGAGGGGTCTTATAATTACCACGCGGCCGCGGTGGCTCAGTTGCTGTGGCGCTCGGCTGCTGGCCCGAAAGACGAGAGTTCGATCCTGGCCGCGAAGGTAGAATTTCAATGACGGAGGAATGCTAGAGGCCCGTGTACTGTGCGACGTCAGCGCAAGTTGAAGAACCCCAGGTGGTCGAAATTTCCGGAGCCCTCCACTACGGCGTCCATCGTAGCCTGAGTCGCTTTGGGACGTTAAATGCCATAAACCAAACCTAACTTTTAAATGCAACACAGAATGCGAATTATTTGACGGGAGAAACTTGAGAGGGATGCCATTGAACTCCCCCAGGGTAGTTTCAAGCACGGCCTGTCTGATCGCGTGGTTCATCATTCTCTCCCGCTTGCTCTAGTGTAACACTCGTGTCGAGCTGTAGATGTATTCGTTTTCTGTCGTCAAATTCATGGATATTGGCACGAAGGCTGTCGTCACTTTGTTATTCCATTTCTCGTCAACACTAACTGAAGTGCTCGAAATGGTCATAGCTCGATGTTTTGCGCAAGGAAACGGACAAACATAAAATGATTTTGTTCCCCAAGAGACCTACTGCGACGGCATCTACTGTCAAAAGTGATGAGTTTCTCGCCAGACAGAGTGCTTGGCAACCTGACTGCCACCTTAGATGCACAAAGTTTTCGAGCAACCTTACCAGTTTCGTAAGTATTTGAACATGACCTTGCATACAATGAGCAATATTCTTTTTTCTACGACGACTTTATTATGGTGCTTTTGCAGCGTGGGGCGTGCGCTACCAGTTACCGCAGTGGACTTGCAGCATGTCCGTAGCAACCGAACACTCGATCACGTCCCTTTTTTATATCACAAGAGGAACTTCCGAACACTGAACTAGAAATGAAGCTTTTCTGTGTATCTCTGATGGCCATGTGCTCATAACCCAGAAGATAACCCAGAGAAGGAAGAGGGAGTGAGATTTTTTTTTTTGTCCTGAAAGGCGAGCACATGTATTTCCTTAGTTCACTTCTTTGTGCAAGTACCCTAAAATAAACCGCATCGTGACCTGTGCAGCTGGTCGACTTGCGGAAACAAAATTGCAGCGTTCAGAATCACACGTGCGTGACGGTGAACCATGACCTGTATCTGGAAATACGGGAAACATTTGAAACAATTTTATAATTATTTTACTCTGTCACTTATCACAATAGGCGCTGGAATAGGGCTTGGGCATGGCACGAAATTAATTTCTGACCGAGGCAAGGATTTAGGGTTTCATGATGAGAATAAGATGTCATAATATTAAACGTTTAAGGCTTTAAGCTGTAGGTCAACTCAGAACCGATAACCAATGCTTCGTTAGAGGGACACGGTAGGTATCAAAGGAAAGAAAGTGCAGTCAAGGCCTACAGCTGTCACTCGCAGGCTTTGGCGTTGAACTGTTCAGGACCAATTCGAGATTTCGATGTTGCTCCCACCACTTCGATGCAGCGATGGATGTATTAAACTTTCGATGTACATGAAGCACTGGGTGTGATATCAGCACTTTGGCTCAGATAAAAAAAAATTTAAAGGATGACAAGTACCCCAAGTAGCCGCATTAAACACTGAGCCCCGGACTACGGCGTCCATCATACCTATATACACTTCCGCTCTGGCCGCCGCGGTGGCTGAGTGGTTATGGCGTTCGGCTGTTTGACCAAAAGACGCGGGTTCGACCCCGGCCGCAGCGGTCGAATTTCGATGGAGGTGAAATTCTAGGGGCCCGTGTGCTGTGCGATGTCAGTGCACGTTAAAAAAGCCCAGGTGTTCGAAATTTCCGGAGCCTTTCACTACGGCGTCTCTCATAGCCTCAGTCGCTTTAGGACGTTACACCCCATTAAACCATAAACTTTTGCTCTGGCCTGAAAAAATCCACGAGTCATCAGTAAACAAATCCTAGTTAGAAGATGCAGTGAGTAAGCTGGAATGACAATATCAAGTTATTTCTTTGGCGGCGTAAACCCAGTCGGTGGGGAAAACCTATCGCATAGTACATCAACGCACGTTTTCGGTCGGCTGGCTGCAATTATACAGCGAGGTGCGGCATGCAAGTTGCAGGTTCTGTTCTGTGATGTTGCAGAAAAGCCATGTAATGACAGTTGTGAAGCGTGTATGCTGCCTGTAAAGACACTGAAATTGTCTCTGCCCGCCAAGCTGTACATCATGAAGTCACTTTGTTTGTAAACTTTAGCCTGTCTACTGAAGGGCAGGGGATGGCGCCCTTGTCTCGACTAGAGGCGTTGGCTCAGTGCCTTTGGTGTTAGGCTCGTGATGCCAATTTCGCGGGTTCGATCGCATCTGCGGTGGGCATATTTCAATGTCAACTAAATAGAAAAGTGCCACGTGCTGTGCGATGCCAGCGCACGTTACAGAAACCCAATTGGTCTATACTAATCCTCAGTCCCCTGACTACGGCGTGCCCGATAGCACGTGTCACTTCGGGATGTAAGCTTACAATGTACAGCTTTTATCCACTGGGCATCTATGTTGGTGCTGCTGGTGGTAATGAAGCCGAATTTATTCTCAATGCGCACAAGCTTCGTTTTTACTGTATTTTAAATTTTTTAAAATCTGCCATAGCTACGGACATGCTCTGGCAGCATAAGAGGTCGATGGTGTATCTTTTCGGACTGTCATAAAGCAGCCTGTATGTGCAGCTGAAGCGACGTTTTATTCTACCGCCCGTTGCTGGCCCACAGAAAGATAAGAGCATTCCTCTCTCATGGGACAACATCTTGTAACTATAGCAGTCGCCAAAGTGTCAGGGTTTTGACTTGGTTAAACCGATAATAGTTCGAAAGCACGGGCGCGGCTTCAATTTGGTCATGGTTAATGTCAATACCTAAATTACGCCAGTGGCTTATGCTCCCGTCCCACGTTTCTCCAGCAATTTTGTGAACGTGAACGCGTATTGTTCTAGTGCCATTTATCTGCCACAACGTTGTCCGCACCACCGTAGGCAGCCCACATCTCTCTATCACTACCGCCACACAGCTCAAAGCGCGAATATTAGTTTCGTAGCAGTATTAGCGGACGGAGAAGAGGTGTGCAATGCACAGCGCGAGAGTGCGCTGCAGTTTAACACGAGACGTGTCTGGCTGCGGCGTATCCTAGTGCTCTCGCGCAGCGGCGTAGCCTAGTGCTCTCGCGCAGCGGCGTAGCCTAGTGCTCCCGCGCAGCGCCGTAGCCTAGTGCTCTCGCGCAGCGGCGTAGCCTAGCCTAGTGCTCTCGCGCAGCGGCCTGCGAAGCTGATCTGTCCGCGCCGCCACGGGTTCTAATCCTAGTCGTGGACACACCTATTAAAGCGACAGCGTTAAGGAGCTCATGACTCAGAAAATCCGGCGTCGTCGTTGACCGTGAGCGCAAAAACCCCAATAAATCCCATAAGAAGCAACCTAGCAGGCAGATGGGCCACTTAGGTCACGTGACCTTGTGGGAGCATCACAACCTGCCCACTGGATTGTGAACAAACTGCCCAGCGTGGCAGGTGGCAGTTAAATTACTGATTGGTCGCTCGGTGGCGCCACTTCCCATCCCCGGGGCCGTGGCGCGTCGCTTAATCGCTGCACCACGGCGCAGAAAGTGATGTGAGGTCTCCCAGGGATCTATGAGTGTAATGTAGAGAGTGACCAGTTCTGCATATATACACAATAGCACGGTACGCAATCGCGTCATACCTTTATGGTGGAGCTTAAGCGCGCCCACAAGTTTTTAGTTTCATTTCTTTTTCGCGCTTGCTATGAAACAGCATAAGATCCACAGATAAGATTTTTGGCGTCGCTGTCGCTAGGCAACAACAATAGCCAAACGTAACAAGATTCCTTGTCGGTGTTGGTGAGCGTATGAGTGCTTTCGTAGTAACAATCAAGACACATAAAACAAGTTCACACAGCATCCGCAAAAAAACCCTGCGCCTCACACACCTGTTCAGCACGTGAACGTAAATGGCTGTAGTTTTTTCTTTTTTTGAGCTCCGTTAAGGCAGTCTATGTTTGCAGCTGCATGAATGTTTTTCGCTAGAACCTGTTGCAGGTCCACAGCCAGAAAACAGCACCCCAGTCTGATTGCCAACATTCTGCAACTTCCAGTTGTAACAACCGTGACAACTGCTTGTTGCGGCGCCCTCAGCCCTAGCAGCATCTGCAACACAACCTACACATAACCTGCCTTTCAGCTTAGGGAAACTAACTGTATAAGCCCTCTCATGTCCGTTCAAAGTGCGCTCCAAATTAAATTTTTTCTAATAAATTATTTTTGCTGTGCGATACATGAACTTTTTTGGTCGCGTTCTGCAGTCAGCAGTTTATAATACAATGAGACATCTAAACCACCTAGAAAAGCTGCCTATAACGAGGGCTGGGGTGTGTGTGGCATATGTACTATAAAACAAAAAACTCAGTGGCGCTCGCATGGGCGACACGACTAAAATGAGTGAGCGGCCGCAGTTTCGAACTGCGCTCAATGACCACGCACCGACTTCTTTTTAATTTCTTTCATTTTTCTTTCTTCATCTCTTCGTTCTCGTCACCTTCTTTTAACGCCGAGTCATCGGTCATTCTCTCCCTGGCAGTCCTCATACTCCTCCTGGCACAGTGGTGCAGCGGTTAAGCGATGCGCCACTGCCATGCAATAGCAGGTGCTGCCACCTGGTGGGGCTTGGGCGATTCACGTTGCTCTTCCCGGCTACCTCTCGTGGCCAATCATTAATTTAACCGCCACCGGCCACAGTGGGCAATTTTCTCATAATCGGATGGGCAGGGCCTTACCTAGGGCGTAACTTTTTGCACGAAATGTGCCCTCTATTCTTACGCATTACAGCGGCGTGTTTTGTGAATGTACAGCTGCTACCGAAAAAAAATTAGCACAATTTATCGAAGACCTGTTTAGCGCAATTTTTTTTTTTGTAGCGATAGCTACATTACAGTAGCATTTCGAGCCTTCCGCGTGGCTGCGCCGCCACGCTGTCACGTGGTTGGTCACGTACGTGGTGCGGAGGAGCTGCCGGCGGCGCGGCGCCGTGGCTGATCACGTGGTTCGTCACGTGTTGGTCACGTGACCAAGTTCCACTCGGCAAGCTGTAGCTATCGCGTCACTCCAGGTTTAACCATAGCTAAACCACCGCCAATTTTTTTTTTCAATTATTTGCAAGTATTGACTTTCTGCTACACCTTCCGCAATGCTGAAGATAGGGGAAGGCATGCCATTCTCGTCATTGGCTTTTGTCATGAATCGCAGCGCCAAAAGCGGAGGGAAGGGGAAGGCATCAGTCATAAGTCAATTGTTCTAATATTACGCGTACTGCGTGCATTACTGAGGCAGGACAGTTTATGTTTTATGATGTTGGTGCGGCTTTTAGCATGCCCCGTAGCCTTACTTGCTTTAGCCGCCTATCAGCCCCTGCCGCTGTGCGGTTCCGTTGCTAAATGGTTCGGTTGCTGGGCCCAAGGCCGCGGGATCCAAACCCGGCTGTTGCGGATGCACCTCGATCGAAAAGGACGAAATGCTAAAATACCTGGCCACTAAAATTACAGTGCACCTATAGAAAAAGAGAACATTCTAGAGGAAATTGACAATCTGCTTTGAATTACAACATGCGTCATAGTAAAGTACGTTGTTCTAGCGAGTAGATGGCAACAAATCAAATGATCAAGAACACCTTAGCCTGGTTCTGTGCGTTGCAGTGGCTTACGACACACATTTTCTAAAAACTGAGGTCGCTTTTAAGCAGCCATGTTTTGGTTGCCTGTATTTTTCCGCACAATCACCAGATTGTGCCAGTCATTTGCTCAGAACGAGCTCTACTGAAATATGCTCAAGAAGTACTTTGGTTTGGGCTAGTTGGTGCATAGCTTTTTGAAGATGTCAGGACGCCTAACCAGCAGGCTGGTTGACTAATAGTGAATAGTGAACATTCTAGCTGTTACTGTTAGGCTGCTTAATTATTGAGGAGCGTGTAGCCCACCGTAATCAATATCCAAATCAGTTTTTACAATTTCGAGAATGCGGTTACCCTCGGCGCGTGAACAAACTTTGACTATACATCGCGCCAAAATACACACGCTTTCGAGAAGCTTGCAAGGCCAAAGCAACCCCTCCACTGATATCAAAGACAGCAACCTGTGTCATGCATAGGACAATCGCGGTATCATTTCTGAATTTTCCAGGAATCCCGCCATTCCAGATATCTGAGGAATATGTGACAGAGGTAACTTTTTTTTCACTAGGAGGTTTGCAGCTGCGTTAAAAACCTCGTCACAGCCCATTCCTTGCTAGAGCTGGCAGGGGATATGACGAACAGTTGCGCAACGAACGAATTCGCTTGAAATTGCCCCAGATGGTTAAAAAAAAATCGCGCATAGAAACGTCCTGTTTTTTTGTCGCGAGAAAAATGAACACCTGGGTCCATGGCAAGATATACAGTGACGAAGCCTCAAAGCTGGACCAGCTGCGGCAGTTGCGATGCCTTCGCTGCGAATTAGTATTCCCCGAGCTCTACTTTTTATCGCCCTTTTTTTCTGTTTTACGAGGTAGTTTGTCGACGTAGTTAAGCCGACAGCTCGCACTGCTGGCGTTTTCTCTAACCTTCATTTTGCGTCCAACCGCCTCCGGATATACAGGGTGTTTAACCTAAAACATTACACAATTTTAAGATGGGCTTTCTGAGTTAGAAGAGCGCTTTTTTCGGCACTGCTTTATCGGCGGTGAAGTACATCATAACACAGCTAAGACGTGCTAACTAGCAGGCTGGTTGACTAATAGTGAATAGTTAACATTTTAGCTGTTACTGTAAGGCTGCTTAATTATTGGGGGGCTTGTAGGCCACCGTAATTAATATAATAATAATAATTGGTTTTGAGGGAAGGGAAATGGCGCAGTATCTGTCTCATATATCGTTGGACACCTGACCCGCGCCGTAAGGGAAGGGATAAAGGAGGGGGTGAAAGAAGAAAGGAAGAAAGAGGTGCCGTAGTGGAGGGCTGCGGAATAATTTCGACCACCTGGGGATCTTTAACGTGCACTGACATCGCACAGCACACGGGCGCCTTAGCGTTGTAATTAATATCCATATCAGTTTTTAGAATTTCGAGAATCCGGTTACCCTCGGCGCGTGGCCCAACAAATTGTGGCTGCATCGGGCCAAAATACATATGCTCGAGAAGCTTGCACGCAAATCAACCTCTCCAGTGCACGTGACTGGTCGAAATAGCCAAAATTTGTTGGGCCACGGCGCCGAGGGTAACCGCGTTTTTATATTCCAAAAACTGATATGATACCCTTTGCGGCGGCTCAGTGGTTAGGCGCTCGGCTACTGATCCGGAGTTCCCGGCTTCGAACCCGACCGCGGCGGCAGCGTTTCGATGGAGGCGAAACGCAAAAGGCGCCCGTGTGCTGTGCGATGTCAGTGCACGTTAAAGATCCCCGGGTGGTCGAAATTATTCCGGAGCCCTCCACTACGGCACCTGTTTATTCCTTTCTTCTTTCACTCCCTCCTTTATCCCTTCCCTTACGGCGCGGTTCTTCAGTAATTCAAGCTGAAGTTCAAAATGGACGTCCAATGTTTGCCTTGCTTCGAAGCATGTTCACCATTCTCGGACAAAAATTTGGAACACTGAAAAACTGTAAGGTACTGTTATAAAAATATTGAAGGTAATGGTCCATATTTCCGAAGTGCAGCAACATCTTTCTTTTAAAGTTTTTTCCATCGCTTGCATCGAGCAGTTAGGACTTCCGTAAAAAACCAAAGGGAAATGCTTTTGACGATAGAAAAAAACGTTAATAGCAAAAAAATAGAAGCCTGCTGACTGGAGATCTGCAGATATATTGATTGCAATAGTCAAATCTTGCAATATATGAAAAGTTGCCTTCATAAACTCTCCTGTTCAGCCGCCGCGGTGGCTCAGTGGTTATGGCGCTCGGCTGCTGACCCTAAAGACGCGGGTTCGATCCTGGCTTCGGCTGTCGAATTTCGATGGAGGCGAAATTCTAGAGGCCCGTGTACTGTGCGATGTCAGTGCACGTTAAAGAACCCCAGGTGGTCGAAATATCCGGAGCCGTTCACTACGGCGTCCCTCATAGCCTGAGTTGCTTTGGGACGTTAAATCCCTATAAACCATAAACTATAAAAATGTTGCAGACTTGAGCCTGAGCAAAACTTGCCTATGTGCTGCAGGTTTTCCACTGTGCGAGGAAGAAAGTGCAGGTGATGCACAGAATATTTACTACATTCGTATGGTGTTCCCGATGGGAACCCATGCGTCGCGATAAGCTATTTCTTTCTCTAGTCTGGGAGATCGGCCTTGTTCACTTATTCGTGCATCAGCTTGTCTCGCGTTTTTTCATTTTCAAATCGTCTAACCACCTTTTTTTAGTAGCTGTGCTTATTAGGCGTCTCAGTGCTCATTTGCCTTTCCTATTCGCACCGACGGCACACACTCGTGAGGAGACTTTACGGGGATTCCTTAAGGAAGTTGCTGACTCCTTCAAATTCCTCACTGTGCGCTTTTCTTTATGAAACAGATAATGCGCCATTTCCTTTCCCCAAAAGCCAATTTTTAAAAAAAATTGGGCGAAGCTTCATTGCAGATCGAGTTGTATCCGGCTATATATAGTTTATCTGCAGCGTACGTTGGTCACATTAACGGAAATAGAAGACGTACTGTTGCTTGAAGTGGCAGGAAGAGGGGCATTCGAGCTTAATTATACAGTAGGAATTATCGCTCAAAATGTGTTTTCGACTAGCGGCAGAAAAGCGCGGTGATCGAGTGAGCAGACGACATTCGATAAGAAACGTTTGCGGTTATTCAGCCACTTTGCGCATTATGTCTGAGAAACGAAGATGACATTGTCATTTTCTTGCATTTCGTAACACCATTTCGCAGTTAAGGTGTGGCCAGACAACCGTGTTTGGTCTAGACTTGAATGGATTGAAGTTTGATGAATATTTTTCGTTTGCTGCGAACGTCCGCCTCAAAAACCAATATACTTCACATTAGTCCATTATTTAAGGACTGCACAGTCTTCGTGTAACGTAACTGCAATACGCATACGAAGGTCGTATGCGTATTGACCGGAACCCCACGTCACGGGGGGTTCCGGTCAAATCTGCCGATTTCGGCTGACCAAATAGCCTTGCTCCACGGAGTGATTCGGGATCGACGCCTCATCCCAAGCTGCCATTGGAACAGAAGCGCTCCCATTTTCACATTGGAATGCGACTGCTCCAAACAGAGGAAAAAAAGAAACTGAATCTGCCATTGGAATGCGATTGCTCCAAACAGAGCAGAAGAACTTAGATTCAGGTCTGCAATTGGAATGCGATTGCTCCAAACAGAACAGAAAAACTTGAATCCGGATCTGCCATTGAAATTCAGGATATGTCGATAACGTTAAACGTCCCATTTAAGGGAACTCTCCGCGTCGACATAAGCGTGCTGACAAAATCAGGATTGCAGATTCGATATTGCTGCATTACGTTGCTCGAGGACACTTCTGGGGAGGTGAACTTTTTGTTAATAATGAATAGAACAAAGAAAGATACAGACAAGGAGAAAAGTTATTTACATTTGGCTGACTCTTAGTTTTACCTGACGAAACCAATCCTCGCCTCCGAAGGAAACGCTGGTTTTAAACCCTATGTCCCGCCCTCGGTGGGGATAATAACCAATTAGGTAAGTTCACAAACACCCACTCAATAAATCATTGGGGAAAGGAGAACATATGAAATGGATGATTCGGGAAAAAATTCAGGGGACACTTTGTTGACCTAAAGTGCGGTGAGGCGAAAGCCTTTAGCGCGGTGTTGCTGCTTGTGTCACTGATGTGTGGTCAAGATGTTGATTTTGTACGCAATTGTTTGTGTATCTGAAATGCTGGAGACACTGGAGGGCGTTTGGGAGGCATCCGTCTGATCCGACGCCTTTCCGCAAACACTGTCCATCGTCCTTACGCTAGACATAATTTATTGTGGAACTCTAAAAGAATGAAAAATATTGTCCCTGCCCGTGTCAAGAAGTATCCTTATGATAGACAAGGAGAACTAGTGCATATGCGTTCGCGGGAAGTGGCGTAGTCTTTAACCCGCGCGGCTCCGGAAAGGCAGGATGGTGGTTCGAATCCCGCCTTACACAAAGATTTTTTTCTTCTTTTTGAGTCATCCAGTGACATGACCTGAGACCGGACAAGGTCATGGCCGCAAGAACGAGCCATTAAAGGCTTTGGCCTTAATAAGATAAGTCATCTAGACCAATACTGTACAGGTATCTACACTCTCGGACTACGCGGCCTACAGGGCGCTGGGAATCATCCCAGACGGTCTCGAGGCGCTCCTGTGGCCGCAGGGCAGTGCACGCACCCGTGACAGAACAATGGTGAGCCTCTGCGTTCATCGAGCAGGCGGGCTTGACTTTCCGCTTGCTCTTCGCCAGGTAGTGCACGCGTGACATGAACGCTCCGTGGGTGCTACCTCGGGCGGCTCGCGGCAGGGCGCCCCAACCCGGCCGCTCTTGCAGTCTGTCGCGGGCGCGATTAGTTCGATATACACTTTATTTCCTTTCTGTAAATGACGGTGCTCAGTGGCAGCTAGCGCGCAATTATTTTCGAACAGAGGCTGCACATTAGCGCGCGAGCGCCGCGAACGTGATTACTTCTTCAATTTCGTAAATTGTGCATAAAGCTCTCCCCGGTCCTTTCTTGCTATCGTTCCCCTCTGCACTTCTTGCTATCCTCTCCCTTTCTTTTTCACCTACGCCGGCTACAGCTTGGGTGCTCAAAATATAAGGTAGCAATCGCCGCGGCCACCAACATTCTTTTTCTTTACTTTTTGTACTTTTTTTTCTTAAACCACAACTACTACAACACACTACACTACCGAGATTTCTGAGCACCCTCCTTTCCTCCGCAAGCTTCGCGAACACTGTCGCTTTCCCACGGCTGCGGGTTATTTCAACCTCTGGTGAACCCAGTTTCGAGGAAAGGCAATCTTCAAGGCCCATCTACCCGGCGCCGTCCCTCGCAAACTGTCACGATGCACAGTAGACGGGTAGACTGACATCAACTCTCGTACAAAGCACGTCTCGAGCGTGTCCCTTCCCTGTGCACGTGAGCGGAGGTTGACCCGTGCTAATGAGCGGCCATTCTTCATGTCTGCAACTAGGGGGGCAATGTCTTGTTGAGCGGGCCTCAAGCTGTCAACGAGTGCCGCCTTAGACAGACTACGCTTTGAGCAGCGGTGCCGCAGACGCGGGACAAAAGCCATGCGACGCCACGCGGATTATGATGACTCGTCGCCGGCCGCGTGCTTTCACCAGGAGGGGTTTGACCTTTGCAGTATTCTCAAAATCTTCCGCTGTCCGGCTACCCCTGTCGCGCCTGGTAGCGACTGTGACTCATCCCCTTCTCTGCGTTTCTGGGCAGGGCAGACAAAAAAGAATGGGCCTTCCTTTTTGTCTACCCCAAACGCGGCAAGCACGCATAGCGCCGAGAAATTCTCTGTGACGTTACAGCCACGTGACATCGCGCGGGCTATTCGAACGCTAATTAACGATCCCAGAATAAATCATTTATGACGTCACTACACAATTATTCGTTGTGCTGCGGGTCGACAGGTGCTTCAGTATCGATGGTCGATGTCGGGGTTAGCAAAATCTCTTCCTCTTTTTTTATTATCATATTAATAAAAACCGCTTACTAATGCTACGGGTCGTGACGTCATTCCGGCACAATTATGCAGCGCTTCTGATGAAAGGAAAGGAACTACGCTGAACAGCAAAATGGTCGAGCCGGGTCTCGAATCCTTTGGGTCGTGAGCCAGGCGGGCTAACCCTCGGCCACATCGGGTTGCAGCCCGACTTGGCCGAGCGCCCCGCCCCGGTTCCATACCGTCCTTTCGTCCAAGAGCTGCACAAAGCTGAGCGTCTCCTTTGTTGCGCGAACTATATTGCAGTAAGCAAGGGGAACGTCAAGACCACCTGCTCGATGTATGCACAGGCTCACCATTGTTCTGGCCCGGCTGCGCGCCTACTCTGGGCACGACAGCAATCAACACACTTGTCTTCTCAACAGCATACCGCTGGTGGTAGTAGTAGTAGAAAACATTTATTCCAGAAAGATAAGATAAAGAAGACAAAATATAGATTTTGGGTGGAGTCCTTATTTCAGGACCCCGATGTCCACCGCAGTTGCTTTTGCCTAGGATATCAGCTCATGCTGGGTCGCGAAATCAGAGCTTAGCGGGGCAGACTCCCAATGTTCCTCGGATTGATGTTTGTCTGTAGTTTGGGGAGCTTGGGACCGGAGCAGCCCCATGTTACATGGTATGTAGTTCGAGCTCCGCCGCACCAGGGGCAGATTCCATCATATCTATCGGGGAAGATGATATGGTATTTGTGTAGGTTAGGAAAGGTGTTCGTCTGTAGTTGTCGCCAGTCCCTCGCCTCTGCCGCCGTTAGCTTACGGTGTGGTGGGGGATAGACTTGTCTTTGTGTTCGGAGAAGGAGGAGGCGCTCGCCGTACGTAGAGGGGAGAGGGCTGAGGTCGGGGTGGTTAGTCGCTCGGTTAGTATATCCTCGAGCTAGACTGTCCGCGGCCTCGTTTCCCTCGAGCCCCTCGTGCCCAGGAGTCCAAGTGATTTGGTGCTTGCGGAATTTTGAACTTGGGGTAGACAGAATGGGAGCAAGGGAATGTGGAAGTCTGCCAGAGAGGAACAGCTGGGAAAAAAAAGAGAGGATACGCTTGTTGGGTGCTGTCGGGGGGGCAACGACCTTCAGCCCCTTTCGAAGGGGTTCCTAATGCCTCGCGAAGGCAACCCCAGAGGGGAGAGGCAGAGAACTGAAAGGTCATGTTAGTCACGGACTCGAGGACGCCGCTCCCCGGTTTCCAGGCGTTTCTAGCATTTGACGATTGCTCATCACGCTTTGGTGGTCGTAGTGATTTATTTTTAAAAAAGAAGAAAAGAAAAAGAAAAGAAGTTTTGGGGGAAGGCAGCAAGCCTTCTTGAGCTCAAGGCTGGTCTCGGCCGTCGGGAAAATTTTTGGTGAACGGTCGAGAAGAATTTCTGACACGCCTGAGCTTCTCCACAGAAGAGAGGAAAGATGAATCAGCGTTCTTAACTGCTAATCATCAGCAGCAGCCTAACAACGTCCTGTGACAACTGCGGCCATTTTGCCTTACCGGCTGGTCCAAACCAGGACTTATTCCGCACAAAACAGAGAGGGTGTTGATTTCTGCCCCTACTCGCTCGTCGAATTGTAATGCGAAATTGGAGCTGTTTAACAGCTTACATAAGTGAAACAGCGCGAAAGAAGAAGCCCCAAGGCGAACCGAAGAAGAGACAGGAAAGATCGCTGAACTGACATCCTAGTTTTATTGAGCAAAACGCTCACAATATATAGGAATGCACTGGCAGAGGTAATCAGATTCAGCCAACGTCACAGGGTGTAAATAGCCGTAACATCGATAAAGAACATAGCAGGGTGATAAAGCTAAAATACGATGGAATCTCAAAAGGGATGGTAACCGAATGGAAAAATTCAGGGGGTCACTTTGTTGCCCTAAAGTAGGGTGAGGCGAAAGGCTTTAGTGCGGTGTTGCTGCTTGTGTCACTGATGTGTGGTTAATAATAATAATAATGGTTTTTTGGGGAAAGGAAATGGCGCAGAATCTGTCTCATATATCGCGGACACCTGAACCGTGCCGTAAGGAAAGGGATAAAGGAGGGAGTGAAATAAGAAAGGAAGAAATAGGTGCCGTAGTCGAGGCCTCCGGAATAATTTCGACCACCTGGGGATCTTTAACGTGCACTGACATCGCACAGCACACGGGTGCCTTAGCGTTTTGCCTCCATAAAAACGCAGCCACCGCGGTCGGGTTCGAACCAGGGAACTCCGGATCAATAGCCGAGCGCCCTAACCACTGAGCCACCGCGGCGGATCTGATGTGTGGTTGAGATGTCATTTAGTACACAATTGTTTTAGAATCTTAAATGCTGGAGACACTGGAGGGCGTTTGGGAGGCATCCGTCTGATTCGACGCCTTGCAGCAAACACTCTCCAGCGTCCTAGACAAGTAGAACTACATATGCGTTGTCAGGAAGTAGCGTAGTCGTTCCCGACTACGCTACTTCCGACTACGCGACTACGCTCGAGACTGTCCGGGACGATTCCCAGCAGAAAGATGGTGAGTTGGGCGAGTTGGATGCAGTTGTCCCCCTTCCAGTGTCTTTCGTCCCTCCCCGCTGAATTTACCGTCAAAACGATTCCCAGCGGCCTGTAGGCCGCGAGCATCTCGCGACGCGGCCCCGCGGAAGCGGTGCAGCGAGGCAGCATGTGCTCCAATGTCTCCACTGCACCGCAGTAACCGCACTCGTCGCTCGACGAAAGTCCGTGGCGCACCCGTCTTTATCCGCGCCACACGCATCCGACGCACACTCGGATGGTCATCGAGCGCTGGAGGCGCGACAATGAGCGCACGCCGACGACATAAATGCGCTCCCCTCGCGCGATGCGAGGATCCGGGTGTTGCCGACGGAGGTGGTCGTAGATCACCACACGCACGTCTTCCAGGGTGATTGGTTCGTCGCTGGGAGGAAGCTGGTGTGCGTCGGCGGCGAGCTCTTCGGATTGTTCGTTGCCGCGGATGCCGCAGTGACCGGGCACCCAATGCATGCGAATACTGCATCTACGCTCCGCGAGACGCTCAATGCGCTCGCGTATCGCGCACATCACCGGGGTGCCACGGCCAGGAGTCTGCAGGCGGCTAAGTGCGGCACGGGAGTCACACAGCAGAGCATACCTGGGCGGCGGCGGAGTAAGGGTTAGCACCAGGTCCAAGCCCAGGCGAAGACCCAGTAGCTCCGCCGTCGTTGAAGAGCCCAGGTGAGCCACTCTTTGCTTGCGGCGCAGCTGCAGGGCGGGGCTGGTGGCCGCTGCGGCGAGTGAGCTGGTTTCGCTTGCCGCGGAGGCGTCCGTGTATACAAGCAGATGGTCACGCAGTGGCTCGTAGATGACGGTTCCGCCTAGCTGCCGCACCGCACATAGTGGTGTGCAGCGTTTTCCCGCGATGCCGACGATCTCTCGCTTCACCTCCGTCGTGAGGGGCCAGGGGGTGCAGAGGCCATCGGGGGGCGTAGCGCGGGACAGCTGGCCATAGTCCTGCAATGTCGCGCCCATTCTTGAGCGCAGGTATAACCGAAGGCGCTGCAGGAGTGCCCCGCGGTCTGGTGCGCGGTGAAGGCGGTCGATGTGATGCAGCGAGCTGCGAGATACAGCGAGATGAGGCGCAGCGATGCAGCTGCAGTAGCCACGCGCCTGCCTCGGCCAGTGTCGCCTCGCATTGCGAGTTTCCTGGTAGGCCGAAGCATATGTTCGCATCGCATTGCGACGCTGCACCTTCAGTGCCTTCCATGATGGTTTGCGCACCGTGACGAAGGGTAGCGCGTAGTGTACCGCCCCTAACACTGCAGCGTTGTAGCGGTGCAGCGCACCCTTCTGGGATATCCCCATGGCCCCGGTCAGTGAGCTTGTGCACGGCACCGGTAGTCCTCTTCGTCTGCTTGCAGGCCCTGGTCACCGCGGGGCGGAAGGCGAGGCGCTCGTCGATGTCCAGGCCGTGGTACCGCACGGAGCTTTTCCACGGCAGCGGGGACCAGGCAATGCCAGCGGCGCCAGGCGGGCGCACCGGCGAGCGCCGCAGGCCCTGGCTGCAGACTTGTCCGCGCAAAGCGCCAGGCCGAGGCCCCGCAACCGGACGTCCACAATGTCAAGGGCCCCCTGGAGACACTCCCTCACGCGAGAAGCCCCGCCCGGAGGTCCCAAGCACCGCAGTGCGACGTCGTCCGATCTACACGCGGTGCCTTTGGGCGGACAGCCCGGCACTGCCTCAATGATGACAGTCAATGGCAACAGTCGGTAACAAAGAGAGATGAAAGGAAAATTCCAGTCTTTCTACTACCAGACAGGATCGAATCTCTTTTGGCTCAGTTGACAACACAAAGTTCAACTTGACGATTTGATAATCAGTGTGGGAAAGGCTGCTTCCCTTTTCCTTTCCGCAATAACGAATTCCCCAGTCTGTCCTAGCTCCCACCAGGTGGTGTTTAGTTTTATATTCAGTTCACCCTGGAAAGCCACAGATTAAGCTTTCCCATAATTTTTTTCTTTGCATACATTATTGCGCATTGCATTCATTCAGTAGCAGATTCTTGTTGAAAAATATACAGAGCGAAATTTTACCTCATTTTATGTCCTGGTGCTCAGTGATCTCTGTAGTATTTGTACCTAGGAAAGGGATAGAACAACTAAGCGGCATTTGCTCTGAAAGGATGCCCTCAAGCCAATGGTCTCGACCAATTGTCTTAAATATATCGGCTCAAATCCCCTTGCACCAGGCAGCTGACAGGGGATTAACCACGCTTTAACCGAATTACCTGCAACTTCATGACAGGCGACGCCGAATAAAGTTCTCCCCATTCCTTTCTCGCTATCGTCTCCCTCTCCCTTTATTTACGCCGGCCCTCACTTGGAGCTTAAAATATTAGATTTCAGTGCCGCGGCTCCCATGATCATTTCCTCTCTTTCTTGCATACTTTTTACAACAATAAAACAACTACTACTACGTGGTTGCCCAGTTTCTAATCACCTCCTCCCCCCTCGAAAAAAAAAAAACAAAGTGCCGATGCGTTTTGGCGTTTGCCCCATTCTCAACATCCAAAAGTTAGAAAGCCCCGCACGACTGCGGGAGGTTTTGTGTGAACAAGAACGCTTGTCCCGTGTCCCTGTCTTCTATCTTGGTCATTCCGCGCTGTGAATCCCTTGGCGGGAAAGAACGCTAGGTCCACTGCGGCTCTGACAAAAAAAAATCTATTAAAGCAGTGCAAAAAGCCCTTTGTTCGGTGCAATATTCGGTGCGTAGAACTGCACTGTTGAAATCACAAAAAAATGTGTCGTAATTTATTTTATATTCAGAAGTGCAGTACAGTGTTAACGAGAGAAAAAAATGATAAATGAACAGTGAACAGTGACAAAAATATAGTTGAAAATATTTTGAAAATATTTTTGAAAATATTGTACTGGTCGCTCGCGTGCAGTCGTACTGCGGCGAATGCGTGGACACTCGCGGGCGAAGGGCGCAAAGTTTAGGTTTTGTACATTTTAAATAGTGCGCACCTGGCACGGTTAATTCAAACACCCCACAATAATCACACAGTACAGCAGTGATTACGTCAGCACACAATTCCTCGTCGGTCTGCAGGATCTTGACGTCAATCCGGCATCATTACTTAACTCCAATTAAGAAAAGCAATTTCGCTTATAACAAAAATGTTCTAACCGGGTCTCGAAACACTGCCCCTTCGATCGCACCCCCCCCCCCCCCCCCCCCGACCATGGACCACCCGACCACTGAGAAATGTTCGTTCTTTTGGTTAAAGGGAGGCGGGTCTTGCGGAAAATAAATATAAAAATTTAAATTAAAAAGAAGGTATTGTGCCTATAATTGGTATCATTGGCTGCGCGGTGGTGATGGGGCCTCTGCCATTGAAGCAAAGCGGCCCCGTGATGTTGTGGAATCTTTCGTGTGAGATTTAACTCCAGCCGACATTTTCAGTTATAAATAAGCCTATGCTTGAGTTTGGCCGCATTAAAGGCTGGAAATAAATTTTTATCGATGTGAGCATTGAGTCGTTAGCTCGCAAGTGCCGCAAGAACTCCGTCCGCGTTGACGCGTGCACCAAATTCGGCAGAGGACAGAGACTTTAGCCTGCAATTTTTCTACACTTTCACTTTCTTTTTCTTTCGGCGAGTTTCTGTGCGGCGATTACCGTCTATATGAGGGTGACGGCCTCGCTTTTATTCGCGATTTTTTTTGTTTTCAGCGATAATCCGAAACCGGAATTCTACAGTCCTGTTTTTAAGCTAGCGTCTGAAACTATTGTAACGACCCAGACAGTCTGACGCTGTGTTTGATGCCTGCACGACTGTGGTCCCTGCCCGCATAAATGCGGTACGCGTATATATTTCGCGCCATAAGGACACAACTGAAAAGGAAATCATAAAATAGCAGTTGGTGACACTGGCCACGATCCGTGGCATCCTGTACTGCTCCACTTATCAATTACAACAGCGAACAAAATAAGCTTTTTTAACGTTTCGCTGTATCGAACAAGCCAGAAACATCAAGATTCTTGAACCTACAATTTCGTCTCGTGATTGGCTCCTTGTTTAAGTAAAAAGAAGAGCTTTACCAGCGGTCTACATTTTCTCACGTAGTTGTCCTGAATGTCGGCTGAGATTCACGGCAGATTATGTTGGTCATATATGTGGTAATAGCACAGGCAATGTATTCTCTTATTTGAAGCGGCAACCAGTAGGTCATTCGAATTTAATAATGGTGTCTAAATTAGAGCTTGAAACGTGATTTAAACTAGCGAAGGAAAAGCATTGTGATCGAGGGAGCAGACGGACAGTTATCAAGAAACGTTAGCTGTTACTTAGCCACTTTTCGCATTATATCCGAGAAACGAAGATTCAAATGGGAAATTCTTGCCATTCATATCACCATTTCGCAGTGATGGTGTGGCCAGAGAGCCGTGTTTCATCTGAACGTGAATGGAGTGAAGCTGGATGAAAAAAAAATAAATTCAGGGGCCACTTTGTTGGCCTACTGGCCGGGGAGGGGAAAGCCTTCAGCTCGGTGTGGCTGCTTGTGTCACTGATGTGTGGTTAAGATTTCGATTAAGTACACGCATTTTTGTGTACCTTAAATGCTGGAGACACTGGAGGGCGTTCGGGAGGCATCCTCCTGATTCTACGCCTCTCAGCAAACACGCTCCGGCGTCCTAGTCAAAGAGAACTACATATACATTGGCAGGAAGTAGTGTAGTCGTTAGCACCGTCGGCTGCTGACCGGAAGGATGGTGGTTCGAATCCCATCGTGCACAAGAATTCTTTTTTTATCAAATTGCTGAAGAGCATGAGATCGGACGGACCGGCTCATGGCCGCGAGTATGAGCCATTAATTCGTGCACAATGATTTCTTTTCTTATCGAGTCGCTAGATGTAACGCGGGGAGAATGAGCCAGTAAAGACTTTCGCCTGAATATTCAAATTTTTTCCGCCCATCTTAACTCTCCCAACCACTGCCATCGCACCGCGCTAAGCGGTCACCTGCAGCTCGGGTACTGATGATGTCCGGAAACATTCTTTTCCTTAACTTCTCTTTCTCTCTTTTTTTAAAAAAAATAAGCAAGTTCTTTTTTTTTTCTTGGTGCTTTCTTCCCCCGTATGTTTGCGCGCCTACTCATGGCATTGGCATTCCTTCACTACCCTTCAAACACTCTTCCCTTCTCCTATCGTGGTTTCCGCACTACAGTCCGCACTCCCCGTTTAGTCCATGGGGCTCGATTTCAGCAGGAAAAAAAAAAGTTTCTGCTTAAGATTTCACGCACCTGGAGTAAGGTCTCAAAAGGAAAGCTGCAGTTTAGTATAAACGTAACGTCTTTGCCAAAAGTAACCGGGCTATGGTGGCTTGTTTCTTAGCCGCGTAGAGGAGCCCTTCAGCTCTGAATGTGTGTAAAATAAGATGAACCCTTGTCCTCACGTCTTCACACCTGTTGGTCTTCAGGGGAGCCGTAAAGGCTCCGTTATACGGTTTATAACCAAAAGCCTGTTGCTCTGTTTTCTTGTTACAAAGAGAGTGCTTCTCTCAGAAGGCACGGGTACCGTGTTTTTATCGCGCTGGTTATCGCTATGTTCCCGATTTGGGGGCCGACAAACAAAAATGCATGCTTTATAGAAGTAAGCCGCTTAGCAAGAGACACGCGCTATATATATATATATATATATATCTATATATATATATATATATATATATATATACATATATATATATATATATATATATATATATATATATATGTATATATATATATATATATATATATATATATATATATATATATATATATATATATATATATATATATATATATATATATATATATATATATATATATATATATATATATTGAAGGAGCAAGTCGCGCAGCCAGGGAATGCCAGTAAGCAGCCGTGAAAACAGTGAGCTGGGTGATGGCGCAAGACGCAGAGCGGAAGTATGATCTAAAGAGGATAAAACATGATGGCGAGAATTATGTATGTCTTGGAATGGCAAATGGCCAAAATCAAAAAACAAATAAACAGTGCGTAAAGCTTGAAGTTGTAACCTTCAAGCACGGATAGTCTGTGCACTGTATTGCGGAAGATGCGGTATCTTTTAACCTCGCCCCCGTCTCCTTACTTTCCGGGACCAATTCGAGCTCGGAGCCTCTTCCTCTTGCTACACTAGTGGCAACGGCTTCCCATGCAGTGTCCAAATGCCAAGGCGTTCTTTTTTCTTCTTTTTTCTTCTTGTCTCCTCCTCCAATGTGGTCCAAGTTTCACTTTAAAATCCCCCTCTCATAATAGGTAGGAGGGGGAGAGCCTTAATCCCTTAACTAGCGTCCGCCGGCTCCGGGTCCTTCCCGCCACTCTCTTCCCTCCACCCCAGCGATGTGGTCCCTTCCCCGGCAGCCCGACTGCCCTTTCCACCTTTGGGGCACCTCTGGTATTCGAGTTACAGACACCCCAAGCCCTACAGAAGCAAAAAAAAAAAAACCTTCAACCCATGTCTTCAGTCACGGTCTCCCTTCCCCTCCCACTGCACTGACATGTGCAACCCTCAGGAATAACCACACGGTTGAAACTTCTCCAGAGATCCACCTGCATGTTTGACAGCATGGGTCAGCCAGAGTACTTGGAGGTGGTGAGGTACAGGCAGCTTGTTGGGGGGGTGGTTGCTTTGGACTTGCTTGGGGTCAGCTCTTTCCTTTTTTTTTACGCCCTCTCGTTCCAGAAGTCTTACTAATGCCGCGAGGAGGTCTCAGCCCTTTCCCTCTTGCTAAGCACGCCCTCTGAAGGCTTTTTAAGCTCGACGGCTGAGGCGCGTGACCCCAGAAGCGTGGAGCCAACCCTTGGTGAAGTTTTCATCTGTTCCTCGGACAGTTCAACCTAGGTGAGAATTTTGTCGTAGGTTATTTTGTTTGGTCTTGAATATAGAACTTGAATACAGGGCAACAAAGCTGATACCTAACTTTGAGTATTGCAGTACTGTTAGCACCAAAGTCATGCGGTTGATGCTGTCAGATTCCATAGAAGACTAAAAGAAAGCCTTCCGTGCTACAATGTAGGCTTAATGTGTTCCGACGAGGGAGATTAAAATAGCGAGTTCATTGCTTATTCGTCTTTTAGAAATCCTGTGTCACAAAATTTGTACTGCAACCATGGTGGAAACATCCAATATATATACTGGTAGACAGAACAGTGAAGAAAGAATTGCGTTATTTAATTGAATTGCACGCAGACTACGTACACGTTAGTTAATGCTGAAATATTGAAATTATCCGCCCCAAATTTTTAATCCTATAAATCCGGTGACTGCAGGACTCCTCATGCCGTAATGCGTTTTGCATTACGGCTGCAGTAATGCAGAGAACCATGCAGTCGATAGGCGCAGCATTGCAGTCGCACGGCTTGTTGGTTTATCTTTAATCTAAAGGGTGCGGGAAAAATTCTTGCAATGCCCGCTCAATTGCATGGCTACCAGCGCAAGGGGGTGGGGGGGGGGGGGGGGGGCATGCAATGTACCATTTTTGAATAATTTATTTCTGCTGCAGCCATTTCCACCAGATTCCTCCTTGAATAGATGCGTGTTAAATGTTGTTGCGCATGTTCATTGCATGCTACCAAGAGAAGAATAAAGTGGTTAAGCTTCGTCATTCGTCCTGTCTTGTTTTTTGACGGTCGCCGCAAAAGCCGGCTTACCTTGCCGCTTATAGCTTCTTACCGCGTCTTTGATGCAGTTGTCGTAGACACCGATCTTGTTTGATTTAGTTGTGTGCATTACCGACACCTCTGTTAATTTTCGTTTCTTTTTCAGCCACACCTGCCATCATGAGGCACGCTATCTCAAGTGAGTCTGCTTATTACTGTATTCTCTTCTTCGTCAGTACTGCGCAACACTGAGCTGAAGCACTGGCGCTCCAGTCATTAGTTTTGCCTCTATCCGCTCACGTAATACACGGCAACTCGACGAGCTGCCCGGCTGTCCACAGCAAAATAGCGTGCTTCCAATTTCTTCTCTGAATCTAAAGAAGCCTAGCTCCACTAGCCCACGGGAAACCTAGGCGCCATAAGCCCTGCATGTCTTAATATTAGTGCAGCACTTTTACATTACTTTTACTTTTTTTAATATTAGTACACTGCAGTCCGGGATTACTGTAGAGCTCTTTACCCTATTTCCCTGTTATTATGTCCCACTTGCATTCCCGACTTGCACCATAACGAACTTGTTTACCCTCTGCATCGCATTCCCCCTTTTTTCCCACCTTTTAGTCTTACTAGCAAAAAACGGCCCCGGCGTTATCCTCTTTAATTGTTTTCGGAAGTTAGCGGCGTCCTGTTGCTCCACCAGCCAATCGCAACAGTAAAGCGAAATCCGATTTTTAATGTGACCCTATTAACCAATCTATCAAAATTCTACAGCTTACGATGTTTTATCCTTTGTTTGGTTAGCTTACAAGGAAAGCTTTAACAGCGGAACAATTTTTTGTTGTGGAGGAGTTCTGTGCGGCTGGCCTGATTTTGTGCTGAGCTGTAGCAACCGTAAAATCCCGGCTCTCTCGGCATACGCGACTTGCGGGTGTCAAAGCTCGAGTTCGAGGCTGACAACGCATCTCGTCTGTTTTGCGCATGCGCAGACGGGTTGGAAAGGCGGGTTGTTCCCAGTCTCACTCGCTTTCTGCTCCCCGTTTGCAGTTGCTGTGATATTGGCTGTCGTGTGCGCCTTCGTGTCCACTGGGCCTGTGGTAAGTGTCGCGTGGTTTCCGCGAATGCAAGGCTTCCTAATCTGCGTATTCTGCACGAGCATACCGCTGCTTCGTGCGTATAGCATGCTACACGCACAGCAGATGCTATATCGCATCCGCAAATGCAAAAGCTGCACATCCCATATAGCGCCTACGCCCAAAGCATTTATTGGACTATGAGCATCTGGGTGTGCAAAAGGTCTGCTCAAGCCCGCATGGCTACTTCCGCTGAGGATATAGCGCAGCAAAGCTCGAAAACTGCGCAGACTCGTTCCTTTGTTGCTGACTCACTCATTAGCCAGTGGATTAATGATTCTTTTACTGTTAGCCTGGCCAGCAGCCGGCTCCCGTTCAGGAGTCTCCCGAGTCTGCTTACCTGGGCCTCCCCTCGGGTTCGGATGGCATCGTCAGCCCCATCGACATCACCTTCAGCTGCGCTCAGCGTAACCTCGGCTACTACGCTGATGTGAACAACCAGTGCAAGATCTTCCACGTCTGCAATCCTGTTCTTGTGGCTGATGGCCAGGTACTGTCCTAATTTCATCCCAGGTTTCATCGCAGGGTTATAATTGTAGATGCGCTTAATGGATTTGAAATGTGGTGGAGGACCATTGCGGTCTGTCCACTTAATCCCGCACAGCCTTCTCCACTGTTAGCTTATGTTCGGTTTCAATCTTGACAATGCCTCTTTACGGATGTGCTCGCATGATGGCCTCCTGTTTTTGCCACAGTTAGACGGCCCACTACTAGTGCTCCGTTGAGGCATTGAGCCTAGCTTATCATAAGCTTTTGGTGGTTCAATTCAATCCAATGTATTTTCCTGGAGGGTCTCCCTGGCTAAAAGCTGCTCATGCAGCGAAGGCCAGAAGACTATACACAGCAGTATCAGTAACATCATATTTTAGTTAAAACATACATGTTACCTCTAATTTTCAACAGTAAATGCAAATTTTATACAATATTCGGAGCACTGATAGTTATAGCAGATCAGACATAAAAAAACACATTTCAAGAAACGTGGCAAAAACATTGTACAATTACCATTGTAGTATTACCAGAGGATAGAACAAGATCTCAAACATCTTCTACTCAATCCTAAAGTGTGCGTATTTTTGTTTAGTATAAGTGGGAGGTTATGTAATAACGCTTGATATATATAAAAAGTATATTTATAAATAGCAGTCTGCTCCCGCCCGTGGGCTAGCCAACCGAACTAATCCGTTTCTCTCCATCTTTCCGCTAGGTGGCCATGATGCAGTACAGCTTCGTGTGCCCCAACAACACCGTATTCGACCAGCAAACCCTGACCTGCACCCCTCCCCCGGGCTCCGTGCCATGCCACGAGGCTGAGAAGTTCTACTACCTGAACCAGCAAGTGGAGCAGGTTGGCGCTCCGGGCTTGCCGCAGCCCGCCGTCGTGCCCGTGCCCAAGCACGAGGCCCCCCAACACCAGGCACCCCTGCCGCACTTCCAGCCTCCGCAGCCCCAGCAACAGCTGCCGAAGCCCCAGCCTAAGGTAGGTCTTTGCCATAAGGAATGTTCTGGAATTGCAGTGCACCTCAGTGTGTACCTCGCGGGTACAGTGACCGCTACCGTACACATATGGCCTCGCGAATAGCTTCAGGCACGCCGCAGTTGAGAAGACATACTCAACAATCCCATTCGTAAGAATTTTTGAACGGTAAAGGGGTTTTAATAAGGAAAGCTATGCAGCTGTGAAACGTGTGAAAAACCGTCAATAATCCGGAGATATCCCGTCGGCAGGCCTGCAACTTCATGCTATTACGTTTTTGCTATCAAATTGCTATCGGGTTTGTCATCTGTTTTCTATGGCAGTCTTAGCTGGTCGATACGGGCAAGAGCTCCACATCTCAATGCAATGCCCCATTCCCCAATATTTACATAAAGAGAAGCTTGCAGGGATCAAGTAGCCGCTTTTCCGCGCGAATAAGCATACAATGCCGTTTATTCGGGGCTCCCAAGCGCACTCTATTCGAATGCACGTTCGTGATGCCAAGCTCTGTTATTTTAATTTGATCGACCAAACCTGTTTTTCCTTTCTTGTTACAGCCCGAGCCGGCTCCCCTGACCCCCGTCGATGACGCAGAGGTCGAGGTTGAGAGGCCTTCCTCTTACTACGGAAAGAGCGGCTAGACGCCACCCCACATCTGGCATCCCCAGAACAGGGACAAGGGTGCAATGATGGAGACAAATTAGTAGAAAATTGGCCATTGGGAGGCAAATTAGTGGAAATAAGTGCAATATATGAAATAACTAAAGATCGGGTCAAGAGACGCGCTGAATAACGCAGTGCAAGGAAAAAAAACTATTGGGTGACCAATTAGTTGTGTGGAAAAAAATTCAAAATAAAAAATCTGGCCAATCGTGTGTTTTACTTGCCCGGTTGCCACCTGCACCGTGACAGCTTGCATGTCACGGTCTCGAGATGCTTGTGCCTACGTGTACCCACCTGTCAGTCGAAGGCACGTTGACCTTTGGGCACATGCACTGAGCAATTCCGAGCTCCCCCCCCCCCCCCCCCCCACCCATTTTTTTTCTCCTGGCTCAACATTACTGTAGATCGATATGGCTGTCAAATAGGTGATCGTCCGCCTTGAAAGACAAGCCTGCGGAAAGTTGTCATTCAAAATTTGCAAATACATGAGCAATACGACACACGGCCACTATCGTTTTCATGCTGCAGTTCCCAGCGGAGAATCCATTTATTTCGCCTTTTCATTCCTACATCAGCTTAGAATCTAGTGAGGATCGACAAGCGTCAGGCTGTGACGTCAAAAGATGCGGCGGCACTGAAGCGGAAACAGTTCCCAAGAGTATTGTAGTCAGGTAGGTACGGAAGCGAATGAGAGGGAGATAACTAGAAGGATAAGAATGGGGTGGAGCGCATATGGCAAATTCTCGCAGACAATGAGTGGTAGTTTACCAATTTCCCTCAAGAGGAAAGTGTACAAAGTGTAATGCGAAGGCAAGATAACCGCTGGTCTTTAAGGGTAACGGAGTGGGTTTCAAGAGAAAGTAAGCGTAGCAGGGGGCAGCAGAAGGTTAGATGGGCGGAGGAGATTAAGAAGTTTGCTGGCAAAGGATAGGGCCAGGAGATGAAGTCGCACCACTCGACAAAATTGTAACTGTGTGTTGTGTGCTATCTAACTTGTGTGCATCAATTGTTGCTGCACCAGCTTCAGCCTCAGTGGATGAGTGATTGTGAATCCTGCTTCAGCATGTCTGAATAAAGCACTGGACAGCAGGCTTCGGCCTCAGTGGATAAGTGATTGTGAGTCCTGCTCCTGCATGTCTGAATAAAGCAAACTCAGAATCTGCTGACGGCATTGTCATTTCTCAACGCCAGATTTCAGCGTGTCCCATATGGGCCACGTGTGTTCCAGCCTCAAGACGCACTTCCAAGGTTGAAACATGAGGCAGCTGTCCAAGTTGTGTTACAGGTTGCTTAGCCTTTGGGTCCTTTGCACTCTGGACAAAACCACAGTGTAGTTTTTGGTGCTCGCTTGAGTGCCACGCATGAAAAGTGGAACCATTTGTAGTGGCAGGATGCGTTGTCGCAAGCAACCATCTTTCCAGTTTCTGGTCCACGGCAAAAACAGTGGACATCACTGGGAGAGTTTACCACTGGACCAGCATGCTGCCTGGTGAAGTAGGTGCTGAAAAGCTCGGGCAGGATTGCATGAATGAAGAATTTTCTTCCAGCAGCCAGAATTTTCTCACAAAAGTGCCTGTCTTTCTGTATTCTCTCCACGTGCAACAAATTAGGTGTCCACACCACGAAGTCGCACCACTGAACATCACATACAGCCATTTGTGTCTGCACTTGGTAGAAATATCCGTGTTGTCGCCGTAGCTGGACTACACCTACCTGCAGTAGCCATCTCTGTAACGTCCTTCACTTCCCTGAGCGAAAATGGGCACTTAAGTTCAACAACACCCTTCCCACAGCATGCGCAACAAACAAGACCGTCTGGTGTTGCTCCAACAAACGGATATCTTGTACTCAGGTGCAGCCCCGACTTGGAGCACTTGAACATGTCGTGCTTCTCGGCTTCACTGGTTTGGTATGCCCTGAAGGCACGGGGCTCATTTTTCACTCCCCATGTGATGGCAGGCGTCTTCAGCGACTGCTTTTCAGGATAGCATATCAGTTTTAGCAGTGATATGCTAGGGTTATCAATGCTTGTGTGGCACACCCTTTTCATTACAGAAGCAGTCACCCTGCCCGCTCGGTACAAAAACCAATTAGACGAGCTGCTCTGTTGCCTTGTCAAAGCTTCAACGGCCTTTACGGTCTCTTCACTTATAATTATTGATGGCATGACATCATTGGCTTTCTTAACCAAAACATCCAAATCATGCGCCAACATTTCTTCGGAGTAGAGGTTTCTCAAACGGGCATCATGCATCGGTACAGGATTTTGAAAGTGTCCATCATATCCGGGGAGGTCTGAAAAAATTGAAGGAACAATGCCGGCATCCTGAATTGAGCCGTAAAGCTTGGTACGCTCCTGCTCTGAAAGTGGCGGGACATGAGCCCGCTCCTTGACTGGACCTGCCTCAAAGGAATTGCTATCAAGCGGCCGCTTTTTCCCTTTAGATGATGTGAAGTTTATGTCCTTGAGTCGCTTATATTGTACTTTTTCGACATAAGCGGACAGCCACATATTATCCTTCTGGGTGCAACTTCTTGACTTCATAATTTTGATGCCGGTCTCAACTGCAAACAAACAGGCTCCAACATGGGAGCATGCTTCCCCTGTTCCAGCCATACATGTGCAGTGCGCAGTGATCACAGCGCCATCCTTCTTGCACAAAATCCACACTTGGAGAGGTTTGTGCCCCAACCTCTGTAAGTGGTTCACCTGCGAAGACAACGAGAAAAAACGTCGGCTTTACTGACCTATCGTTTCAAAATTGCTGCGGTTCAGTTGCACTTTGCCTAGGGATGTCGTCTTAGAACAAAACATTTGAGCCGTTTTTTTTTTCAGAGTTGCGGTGCACGAACTTGTCTGTCTGAACCTGCTCATTTGCAATGCCATTCAGACTGCGCAAAATAAAAACAAAGGCACATAATGGGATCTGCAACTCGGTTCTTTTAATCTGTGGGAGACTGCGCTGCCCAGCTCGGACTTGGCTGTTCAACGCCGGGTCCTCGAGCCAGCCACCGAGGTCATCACGAAGCAAAGTATTCTGATCACCTAGATTTGACCTCAAGTTCCGTTTTTCTGTTTGTTTTTTGGAACCGATAAGGTTTTTCCGCCTCCTTTCACGCTTTGCGGGCACTTCACGCGCTCGCGTACATACATAACCGAATGTCGCGCTTCAGATGCGCCGCACAGAGCGCTTAGCGCAAACGGCGTACGGACCATTCGTCACAGCTTTGCTCATACAAATTAACAAGGTTTGCAATCATCAAATGGATTCGTAATGCTTACCTCGCCGAGCAGGACAACTTTGCCGTCCTGGAATTCCTTGGCAGAAAGGTGCTTCACCCAGCCGCTTGTAAAATAATTGTGGGACTCCAAAGCTTTGTACGCTTTCATGTCTTCCAAAGTCACAAAGTTCGCGGAAAACACAAGATACGTGACGATGTCGCCGTGCGAAATCTCGGGGAAGCCACTCACATCGGCACTTGTGTCCACTCCGGGCCGCAGCGTGTGTGGATCGATATCATCGCACAGTTTCAACTTGTCTTCGTAACGAAGGCGAATACTGCCGATGAGTTCAGAGTAATAACCCGCGTTTAAAGGTTCATGCGGCGCCATAGCAGGCACAAATCGGATGAAGAAGAGCTGTGAACGGTGCCGGTGCCACGAATTTGAAAGCATCCGCGGCAGCACAGCACTGAACGAAGACTGAGCGACTGGGTCACAAGCATGGTCGTCGGGTCAACGAGCAGGCGGATGTGACGTCACGTGCAAGCCATGTATACAGCAGTAGAAGTCGAGGGTTTAACGCAAACTTGTCTGGTCGGGGATGGATGTTAAGTTGAAGGCGAAACATCCATCCTTGACGAAACGCTCTTGAGGTTACGGCTCCCACAGAGAATCCGAAACGTCAAGTACTTTCAGTTCATGCATTCGTTCTTGAGTTCTTGAAAAGAGTGCATGCTCCTTTAGACATTGTCAACGACTGAAGACCCCGAGGAATTGAAATGCTGAAGAGAAAAGATAAAACGAATTAATTAATTAGTTAATTAATTAATTCCAGAAAAGGACGGAGTAGACAGACAAAAATAACTTTAGAAGGCAGAAATATAATTGCATTGTATTCAGTTGGGCCGCAATGGAATAAAGAAAGAAGTTGTTGTTGTCGTCGTTGTTGTTGTCTGAAAAGCGATGGCACATACCCACGGTGGGGGATTGGCCAGGGTTTGGTGCAGATCCTCAAAGGAACAACCTCATCCAGGTTTATCTCAAGCGGCTCATAAATATAGAGGAATCTGAGAGAGAAAGAAAATCACGAAGTTTGAGAGATGCTGAGGAAATCGGAAAGAAAATCGAGGAAACAAAGCGGTGTGGGCTGAATAACTAAACTTTAAATAATTAATCACTGATGCGCCTTGGATGATACACAGGAAAAATTAAATAGGAAAGAAAAAAACAAGAAGTTCTCGTTAACGTACACCCACGTGCTGAGCGCGGAGGTAGAAGAAGAAGAGGGGCACCTTCAAGCAGCCATGTACTGGAGTCCGGAGCCGAGAAACAGAGCTCCAGGTGTGAGTGGTACCCAGGGCCGGGCACCGCCACGCTTCGTCGTGCGCCCCAGAACGCCGACGTCCATGCGCTCGCCACTGCAGAGCCCCCCGGTGGAACCGCAGCTTCCTCCCGTGCTGTTCGCTTTTCCGCCAAAGACCGAGACGCCGGCGCCCATCGAGGAAAAGCTGCCCAAGCGGCGCAGGAAAAAGAAGAAGCACAGGAAGAAAAAGTCCAGTGAAGAAGACTTGCCCGACTTTTTAGACAAGGCTGCAAAGGTGAGTGCTTTGCTACCTGTGTTGGTTCTAGCTAGACCACTAAAGCACTGCCCTTCTGAAATGTACCAAAGGGTCTAGGATTGCTTCTACACCATTTATGAGCGTTTGTGTAGGATATGACAGGCGCTTCAAATCACTGAAGGGTGCGCACAACTGCTCCTCATCGCTTCAGAGATTTGGAGTGTCAAGGGATCTACGGCCCCTCCGTCCCACGTTTCAGCTTGGAGTTCGGCGAGCTATGAACCTTTGAAAAAGGACGGTGCAAGGGTGCTTGTCTGCTTTGTCACGTGGGAAGTGCTATACCGAGGTCATTACGGCTGCAAAAATGAACAGGGCTGGTGGCGTCCGAGCTGAAGCTAAGGAAGTCAAGTTTCTGAAGCGCCAGCTGCCATTAGCGCCAACTGCAAATTGATAGGATTCTCTGATTTTGAACTGTTCGGTCCTAGAGTCATCACTTTTACTTCCGAACCTAGATGGAGGATGGAAAATGCTGTTTTTTGAGTACAGCTACTTGGCGGCGTTTTTCTTACCTTTTGAATACGTGCAGAAGTAGTGCTGTTCTTTGGTAGGTCCTGAAACAGCTTAGCCTTATTGCTGCTGAACAATATTACTTTCTGCTCGAAGAATGTGCAGCGAGCTTAAAACTTGCCTTGGCTTTGTTTCCTGTCGCTAATTTATCGACCTGAACTATTTTGTGTAACTAGCTTTGCTTGGACGTTTCTGCATCCCCTTTACTGTTTGGTTTTCGTTTTGTATTTCAGTGGCATTTTTCATAATCACTTGACTTTCTTCATTAATGCATTAGCAATAGAAAAGTATGTGCAAGACGAAATGGCGACCGCCATCACGTATGGCGCCGGCGTAAGGCATAACGAACCTTAGTATGCCACTTCGAATATAACAAACTTCAGAGTGTTAATCCCGTATATAACAAAGTTTCTGCGTTACCTCGTGTATAACGACCCTAATTGTAACACCTCAGATATAATAAGCTTTAGTGGGTCAACCTCAGATTTTCTAACAAATCCACCCAGGATCGCCAATGTCTTCTTTACGCTGGGTACCTTTTGGCTTAAGCTACCGTTTGACAGGAAACACGCATGACTGTAAATTTTCTTAGTGGAAACAGTTACGTAATATTTACGGCGCCTTTGAGAGGAAAATAAACGTTGTGATGGGAGCAACCCTAGGCTTCACTCTTTATCTTGAAAAAAGTATTTCTTTTTGGGCAACACAGCGTCAAATATGAACTGTACTACCAAAGAACGCTAATTTTTCACATGCACGATGCAATCCCCGGACGTCAAACTTTCGTGTCGACGCGCCTGGAAGTCATATTCGCACATGCCGTTCTCGCAGAGAAAACGTTGTCCTGTTGTAAGTTGATAACGCAGACTGCTGCAGAAAACGCAGACTACAGACTGCTGCAAAGCAATTTCTAGCAGGCCGGGCTCTACACGTCAAGGATACAACGCCAGTCGCCTAACTCCCTTCGGACTACAGCCGCATTTGACGCTGGTAATCGTTTACGTGCCGCGGTGCGGCGCCACTTACGGGGAGTGGCAGCTTACGTCTCAATACGAGGTTCAAGATAAAAGAAATATTAACGAAAAAAATAAATTAGTCTTTATTTTGGAGCTATTTGCGAAGTGCTCTCTTCACCACCGCCGGAGGGGCGCAACCATAAAAGCTAGCCAATGAGAGATAGAAGCAAAGAATAGCAGTTCATTAGCCGGAACCATCTGAAATGATCGCGTTCAGATATATGTGAGGGGGTGTGATATCTACAACCAAACGGTTCTGCAATCTAGCTAAGACAACCTCTTCGCATGGAAACAGCACAGCAGACGGGACCAAGAAAGGAAGACACACACACGGGCGCTGACCATCAGCTGAAATAAATTTATTGCAGCAACGTCAATATATAAAACCCATACATATGATAAAAGCATGAAACCTTAAAACTAGGTGACGAGATTCTTCTAATCAGCCATCGAGAAATCTGGTTTCTTTTCTTTTCAAGTTAACAGAAGTGCGGACGCACTTCTCCCCTCGTTGATGAATGGCATATACGTCTCAAAAAGTTCGTGGTCAAGCTGGTTCTTGTATCGTTTAAGAACCTTGGTCCTGTTCATAGTGGCAGTGCACTGGCATGAGGTCACGTGTTCAGGCAAGTTCTTCCTTGCGCCGTCTTTTATATCTTTATTATGCTCTCTGAGCCTGTCATTCAAACAGCGCCCAGTTTGTCCTATGTATGCTGATCCACACGATAAAGGAATATCGTAGACGAGTTCCTTTGTACAATCAACGAAAGCTTTTTCGTGTTTCTTCGCTGCAATAAATTTATTTCAGCTGATAGTCAGCGCTCGTGTGTGTGTCTTCCTTTCTTGGTCCCGTCGGCTGCGCTGTTTCCATGCAAATAATGTACCAACTAGCCCGGCATACTCCTTTGTTGGAAGACAGCCTCATTGTCGTAACTCTATGATTTCGGAGTATGACGGTCCATTGGTCGACGGCTGTGCATGACCATTTCATGACAGTAGCCATATTCAAAAATGCAGGAGAGGAGAGAGAGCCACGGAATCTACTTCGGAGCCTTTGCCGATGCAAGCAAGATTCCAAAAGAAAATATTTTTGAATCGGGCTTCTCTCAGCGACTGACCGCGCTACCGTCACCTTCGGTCGTCGAACTCAAGAAGCAGGCGAGTATCACGACTCTTTATCGTACACCCGCTTGGAAACGCCACGCTGATGTTGAAAAATACCTTAGATACCAGCGCGGAAGTAGGCTGTGAAAGACGGTATAGACAGCGAACAATGGCTCATTGTTTTTCACTTCGCACGTTCAACTTTGATATTTCTCACGGCAGCGTGTGTTATATTTAGATACCAAATTCCTGTGCGCTGAAAGTTGCTTGCGTTAACAGTAATCCAAAAACCTGAACCTGCATCCTTCACGTCATTCTTCTGATGTAGTCAATCGTTTATAATCAGGACTTTTTCCATTGCTGAAGTTAGATTCTCATTCTTGGCATGGTTCAGTTTATTTGACACTTTGTCTTTTAAGGATTCTCTTTCAATAAATTCTTTCGCTCCTCTGTCCCTGGTTTGTCTGCATCTGACGTCAGTACTGAAAGTTAACAGGCACTCATTCGCTGGCTATAAAGCCAACGGTGGAGTCCACCAATAGCGGAATTGCGAAAGAATGACCGGGGAAGCAGTGCATTCTACATGCGGCTTAAATTCACGCATGCACATCAGCTCTTCAAATCACAACATGCAAAATTAATGAACCCCGGGTGGACCAGACCGAGATACCCCACTATGGTGCCTTCTAAATGCGCGCAGTTTCAGGAGCCTGCATTTCTCACTTCTATTTTGGTTTTAATTTCGACCCCTCTGTGCGAATATTTGCTTCGCATTGTTCCCGCTTAAAACTCGCCACTTCTGTTCTGCCGCACAAATTCCAGGCCAGATCAAGACCGTCCCCTACGTTAACAAGTCCAGCGGACCCGACGAAATTGCCATTGTCTTCCCCGACAATGCCTTGCCTGGTGTCGCCATCTACGGCCGCAGACAACAAGCTAGCTATGACCTCTTCCCCTGGAGATGGCGCCAGCATCGGACCAACGGAAGCGGTCGCCGACAAAACTTTGGAAACAAGCCGCGAGCTGAGCCAAGGTCAAGGCATAGGCGCCGTGCTCGCCACTGGTCACAAAAGGAGCGCCGATCATTCGACGGGTTCCAGTCGTTCCACAGCCATCAACACAAGGACCAACACCGCGGTCGAGAGGGGCACCTTGCTCGCCAGTGGGGAGTCTGCGCCATACATCATTGCCGCCGTTGCCATCATAGCTGTTGTAATACTGCTGCTGGCGCTCCTCCCGAACCGGGTTGCCAGGAAGCCACTGCCCCATTCTTCGAAGAACAACACTTCCCATCCGCGGACGAAGCCATTCACGCCGGTGCTATTAATTGGCAGAGCACCAACTCCAGCTTTCTCGATGATCCCCCCGAGACAGGGTGTCGCTGTTACACACCGGAAGCTATTTTCGAACGAATAATTTTTTTTCTACTGTAAATTGCCGCGAAAATCAGCCTGCATATGCCCTAAGTGTGCACTCAAAGAGCACGCTAGTGTGCAGTGAGGTTCATTGCAGTCACGAGGAGAATATGCGTCACTTTTTCTTCTTAACTAAACGCACCCATTAGAGCCATAGTCCTCACTCCTTGTACGAATATGTAATTTCTTATGTTTCTTTAAACACCCTTTACGATTAAAAACATGTAATGCGTGTAAATTCATTGAGTCTAGTCAATTTTACTAAAATGATTAGATACCTGCAGCTCTCTTGGGGCTCGGTTGAAGGACGAGGTGGGTCCTGTGTTCAAGCATTTCTGCACACAATAATGATTGTTTTTATTTGCACACTTGCCATAAAGGCATAATTTGGGTTCGCTGTATACTAATTAAAAGAAATCGTGTAAGCAGCTGCTTTCATGCAGGAACCGGAGAACGCTCCTGCTCTTATATTTGTCGGTCAGCTACTGGGAGAAATCCTCCTCCCTTGTCGCCGTTACTCCCCTGTAAAATTCGTGTCCTTGGTCAAAGCCCTTGTCCCTGCACAAATCCACAGTAAGTGGTGAACATCCACCTCTGTAGCCGGTGTGGAACACCTCGGGCAAGTGGTGGGTCCTGCGTCTTCTTCAGAGCTCCATCGGTACGTAGCCGACGGGGCAAGGGCCAGCCCCAGCCCTGATCCTCCTAAAGGATACTTCCTCCAATATCGATAAGTTATGAGGGAGGGGGAAAGTGCACGGGGGAATGAGGGCACGTGTACTCTTCTCTAAAGAGTATGCTAAGATGGGGAGAGCGGAGCGCGTATCAAAAGGGTGTCTGGTAGGGGATGCATTAGTGTTTGGAACTTGGTGTGTAAGGTTGTCTTCTTTTATCTGCGTCGAGTTCAACGCTTCTCTTTAGGACGAAGTTTAGTCGTCTTCCTTGTCGTAATAGTCTTGAATTCCCATGGTGGGGGTTCAGCCATTGCACGTGTTTTAACTCAAGTCCAGCTATCTCGGGCAAAGATTTTGAAAATTGAAAAATTGTAAGACACTGTTGATGAAATGTTGAAGGTAGTGGTCCATTAATCTGGTATGTAGCAAAATCGTTCTTTTAATGTGTTTCCAGCGATCGCATGGAACAGTAGAAACTGCCATTGAAAACCAATGGGCAACGCTTTTGACGAGCAAAAACGTGAATAGATTTTTTTTTGTAGGATTGTGAAACTTTTATTTCGAACAATTTGAGGCGCTGTCTGGGGGCGTATTCGACCACTTGGACGACCCCTGTCTGAATATACGGATCGGAGCTGAGTAGGAGATCGCGACAGTGAATAGAATCGAGAAAACGTGTAATAGAAAATATACAAGAGTGCCGTCGAGTGATAGTGCGATCGCGATACTGAACAGAGTAGAAAAAAAACGTGAATAGAAAAAAGAATACAATAGCTGCGGGTTGGTGATCTGCGGATATACTGATAGTTATATTAGTGAAATCTTACATTACATGAAAAAATTGCATTCATAGACGGTGTTATGAAAGGTATCCACACCGGCGATTAAAGCGAAGATTCATCAACCGGGATGACCACGGGGAAGCGGGAATTTCGACATATCGTTGACCCACGAGGACCCCCGCGAAAAAAAGATGCCTCCCGGGGAAGCAGCCGCTGGAATCTTTCCCACGCACACGAAGGGGGGGAGATGACCTTCCCTTTGTCTGCAGTTCCTGGCAAGACACGACCAACGGTGTACAGTCGAAGGGGGAAGTGGGCCGTGATTGACAGCTTCGGACGAAGTAGCAGCGAACCTCCCAATCCTCCTCGCCCATTCCCACGGGGCTCTGCGAGCTATGTGCGGCCACTCTTCCCGTCTGTGGATCGTGTGGTGAAAGAGGCGGAGACTCATGTTGAATTCCAATGGCAGATCGAGAGCGCTCCGCCGGATCACAAACGGAGCGCGTAGTTCAGGCGGAGATCACTCCCTCCCATTTTGCCAATGGAATGCATGCGCTCCCGCGGGGGCACTTCAGCGCAAGAATAGCTCCAAGTTCAGGCAACATGGCGGCGCCCTTCGAAGCGCGGCCTCTCGCTTCACCAGCGATTCGTCCTTGCCGCCACTCTGTCTCTCGCGTTCACGGCAAACAAAAGGCGCACGAAGCTTTCGCTTTGTGTGATGATGCCCGCACCACAAAATTCCAGTGATGAAACGCGCCAAATTTTCAGATTGCTTCCTTATTTACAGAGCTGTTAGGCTTAGAGAGTACGCGTCGTCTGACGTCAGAAAGCGCGGGAGGTTCAAACAAGTCAACGATTTCGGTCTAAAAAGCGGTCACAAAGAAATGACCGCGATGGAATTGACATCCTGTTAAAAAAATTTTTGTTTTAACTTGTGCGGACGCGAACAAAACGAAAAATAATTACATTTGGGACAATTCAATTTTAAAAAAAGTCAAAAATACTGCTTGTACGTTGCCCGGATCACCGCGTAGCGACGACAGGAAGGCAGCGGCCGGTCGTGACCGGAAGCAGACGCGGGAAACTAAAACGTCGCGCGGGGTTCCGGTCAAATCTGCCGATTTCGGCGGAGCAAATATCGCTGCTCCACGGAGCGATCCGGGATCGACGTCTGATCCCGATCTGCCATTGGAACAGACAACTCGCACTCCCATTTTGCCATTGGAATACGATTGCTCCCAACAGAGCAGAAAAACTTGATCCGGATTTGCCATTGGAATTCAACATCAGTCTGTTTAACGAGCGTCCTGAGTACGAACAATCGCTTTGGGCCTTGGCGACAAGACTCACCCAGTCGCTGGACGCAATGAACTTTTATTTCTTGACTGTTTGCTCTGTCTGTTTCCCTCTAAATTATCTAATCAAGTTTTTTGAAAAGTTCATTATGCGATACAGCGCGAACAGAGACAAGGACGAAGAAAGACACGACACCACAGCTCTGAAAGCGCTTCTTCGTCCTTGTCTCTGTTCGCGCTGCATCGCATAATGAATTACCAACTAGCCCGATCTGCCACTCTTGCTTTCTTGAAAAGTGCCAGCAAACCCGTTTGTTTTTAGTTTTCCCAAGCTTCGAGTTCCATATTTCTTCAACCCGTAGGCTCGGACACGTTACCCAATAAAGCCCGGGTTGCAGTGAACCCCTGCGCCACGACAACGGTTTCCCGCTCAAGATTGCTTTTGTTCAGAAGTGCTGGGTATGATCACTGCATTGTACAAGAATGCTATGGGCCCAACGTACTTTGGCTTTATATTTTTGTTGCCTCTCGCTGATCAATTATGTCAGTGCACTCAGTTGTGCAAGTTCAAATAAATTCGGGATGTGGGTAAGCTTTGGTAAGGCCGTGATGGAGCGCATTGCATTCCTATTTACTGTTTCCTACTGCGCCCATTGTCGCCTTGTCATTTTAATCGCCGCCGCGTTGGAGGTGGCGCGCGGTATTCTTCGACGGTCACAGCGGCTGGTGCAGACGCTACGGTGCCTCGGTGCCCGAGGTATACCGAAGCGGCACCTGATGCTGGTTCCTATCTATGCACGGCACGCCTTAAGATAGGAGTGAAGGTACAAGAGCTGCCTGCGAGGTACGGGATTGCGGGCGTGTTCCGTTAGGAGGCGTGTAACAGTTTTGCCGCATGCTTCCACGTCCCGCAATAGTGTGATCGCGATAGTACTTCAAACAGGACATATTAATGGTGAAAATAAGACTAAGGTATTTAAACTGGGAACTATTTGGAGAGCGTTCTTCAATTTGGGCCTTCAAGAAAGAGGACAGTATTATTAGTGAATCACGTGACAGTTGGGAGGGAATGAATTTTCTATCGCCATGTGTCGCACCACGTGGCAAAAGTGACGAATGATTCATTGGGCGATGAAGGTCAAGTTGAGAATGAATTGCGTCCTGCAACACACACTCGTTCACATAAATATTCATTTCGAAATACGGTCATATCTTTTTGGTAAGGGCATATTTTACATGGAATGTTGTTTGGTAGGTTCGGTGTTTCCTGGAAACCACAAAAACTGCAGGTGGCATACAGGGCTTGACGTTCGCGCGCAAAAAACTGTTTTGGGCTTATGCGCTGCATTCGTATTCGCATAGCTCGTGCGGTTTGGTTTCATGTAGCTGCACATCCGGCTTCTGAGTATACGAATTTTGTTTACGCTTTGTCGGTTATTCATTTATGCATATTTGTTTCCCTGTACAGATTCGAGATTCGTATTTTACGGTTCCTCTACACGTTATTCCCTTTCTAATTCTGTTTTTTTGACGAAGCTTCGTACCACACATACTATTGCTGACACGACTTTGCGCTTTACTGATATTTCACGCATGGTAACTATACTGAAGCCCCGGCTTATCAAGAAAAATCGGGAGCCCTGAACTTCGACATGTAATGAGAATGGACGAGTGGGCTGATTGCCTGCGATCCACAGTGTTTGGTAAACTGCAAAACCCACTATAAAAATGATGATGATGACTATAGATATTCGTGGCGCAAGGGCATCTATGGCCAAAGAGCGCAATGGCACAAGGTATTTTCGACTACTCAAGATAAGGTAAATGATCGTATTTCCAAGCATTTCACCCCAGATAAACCGAGCATCTGACCAGGGGAAAGCTTGTACCCATTGTATCACCGGTGGGTAACCGGTGGCACTGGGGATCGAACCCCGAACCTCCCGCATGTCAGGCCGGATGCTCAACCACTTCGCCACCGCTGCGGTGAACAAAACAAATAGTGAAAACTAGTGATAGCGCAGTGCTGTTTGAAGGCGTAAAAATACAGCAACTTTTTTTTTAATTACGGGTACGCAGACCAATTACTTTTGCAGCACGTTAACGCGGACGCTGTAAAACAGAATGACTCCGCTCGTAACGAATTCCGCTAACCGGCTATGCCACGAACCGGTCTATGCCACGAAGCACGGCAAAACAAAAATACATTTGCAAAGGACAAAAGAGACAAATTTGGCGCCGGATTTTCTAAGGCCTGATTTCAATTCATTGTCTCGCCCCTGTCTTTGGTAGGTGTTCCCTTTGATTAAAAGCCGATAGCTAGCGTTCGCGAAAGTAATTTTGAAAAATATGATTTTTGAGGCAAAAATATGGCTATTGCGGCATGGTATTGGCAGAGTTGGCGGACGCCAGTAATTCGGTGAAACACCTAAACTAGTAGTAAAATGATTAACTTATTTCCAATAATTCACTTTTAACTATTAGAGTTGGGCGTCTTGTTGCATTTACATATTTGCAGCCGTTTTTATAATTTTGAAATCGCGATTACCCTTGACGCTGTGGCTCGACAAAATTTGGCTATTTCGACTAGTTACGTGCACTGGAGGGGCTGCTTTGCCTGTATGCTTTCGAAGGCGCATGTATTTTCGCATGATAAGGCCAAATTTTATCTTGAGTGCGAGTGAGTGTTCCTGCGCATGTCTGGTCCTGCTTGTATAGTGAGTTTTTCTAAAGTTTTGAACGTTTGTGCTTATTTTTTCTTACAGACATTGATTACGTATGATACGACTAATGAGTTTTCTACGAGATTCTAAAGTGCATTTGCAATGCTGTCTCAGAATCCCGAAAAGTATTTTTTCATCTGCATTTCTCATAAATGAACCACATCGCCTTTCTTTGGGCACGAGGATATCTTTTTTTTTATCGGGCTCCATATTATGGCTGCTTATTCAAGTCTGGCCGCAGCACAGTTATTAAGGGCTATACGCTTGGTATTGACAGGAGCAGCCCAAAGTTTGATCTCAAGGAATCACTGTTTATAAAATGTATCGGAGGAAACAGATGATATGTGGTTTGGTCAGGTAGGCTTATATCTAAGCGTCCCCCCCCCCTCCCAAGTACTTGTAGGATTCCACCTCGGACTATGACGTCGGCACTATGACGTTGGCATTTAAAAACACTCGCATTTTTCTCCCTTGTCAGTAGTCTTTGAAGTGCTGTTTTTCCAGAATCTACCTTCATGCCCCAACTTCTGCAGCAGTAGGAGTAATCCAAAATTTCTTTAAATGCAGCCTCAACATGTGCACATGTAATTTCCTTAAAAATAGCACAGTCATTGGCAAAGAATCGGGTGTCAAACGCCACTGTGAATGACATCAACAAAAAATCACTGATGAAAAAAAGGAGCGGTCCCAGGACAGTTCCCTGGTTCGTGCCTTAAGTAAGATATGGCATTCAAAAAGGACGGTTTTTAATGGTAACAAACGGTTGCCATTCCCTGAGATATGCTTAAGTCCACTCATAAATATTTGAAGATAGGACTCTACGTTCCAAACCATCAAACAATTTTGCATGCGGCATCGTGTCAAACTCTCAAGGAAAATCAAAGAACAAGACATCTAATTGACCAGCCACGTCTAGCACACTTCGAAGTTCGTGCAAAGTAATAATAATAATAATTGGTTTTTGGGGAAAGGAAATGGCGCAGTATCTGTCTCATATATCGTTGGACACATGAACCGCGCCGTAAGGAAAGGGATAACGGAGGGAGTGAAAGAAGAAAGGAAGAGGTGCCGCAGTGGAGGCCTCCGGTATAACTTCGACCACCTGGGGATCTTTAACGTGCACTGACATCGCACAGAACCCCGCCGCGGTGGCTCAGTGGTTAGGGCGCTCGACTACTGATCTGGAGTTTTCCCGGGGCTCGAACCCGACCACGGCTGCTGCGTTTTTATGGAGGAAAAACGCTAAGGCGCCCGTGTGCTGTGCGATGTCAGTGCACGTTAAAGATCACCAGGTGGTCGAAATTATTCCGGAGCCCTCCACTACGGCACCTCTTCCTTCCTTTCTTCTATCACTCCATCCTTTACCCTTCCCTTATGGCGCGGTTCAGGTGTCCAACGATATATGAGACAGATACTGCGCCATTTCCTTTCCCCAAAAACCAATTATTGTTATTATTACACGAGCGCCGTAGCGTTTTTCCTCCTGCACAGTCAAAATCAATTTCATGGCAGTATGCATGGCTTTCCGAAAGCAATGCTGGAATGCTGGAAAGAAATGAAAGAAAGAAAACGAAAGAAGGAAACAGATAGACTGTAAGAAATAAATAATTAATTCCAGGCTTGTCAGGGATCGATGTTGCGTGGGCTCATTAGGACCGGTCGCCAGGTCTCGGCGCCCCACCGCTGCAGCCTGCCTTTAAACCCCCCCCCCCCCCCCCCCCCCCCCCGGCGACGGGACGCGCCGAAAAGAAGCGCCCGTCTTGGGGGGGTCAAGCACCCCGGGCACCCCGGCCGTGCGCTTTGTTCTCCATGGCTGTTTCGCGCCTGACGTCGCCTTCTTCTTGACAGACACATGACGCGACGTGGCCTTGTGACGGACATCTTGTTCCGAAGATTTTGAAAAATGGCAGTCTTGTCAAGCAGGGGAGCAATAAAGATGACGGATGGGCAGCGACGCACAGATGTGAGATAACCGCACTGAACGGGTATCGATGAGGCCTCGGCTAGCCGGCTCCGGGGAGCTAAGCCGCTTATGATTTGTCGCAACACTAATCCCCTGGGAAACTCGGGACCGAGCGGGCAGTCGCGCACAGCGGAAGCACCCCGCGGGAGTCCGGTGACAGCTCTAATTGCCGGACGGCGCCAGGGTTGACGAGCTTCGACGGAATCGACTGCACGTGCGGGCACGATTGTTTGTTTGTTTTTGTTTTCCTTTTTCTGCGGGATAGAGTGTTTTGGTCAACACTGAAAAGGCTGCCGGCCCCGCCGCGGTGGCTCAGTGGTTAGGGCGCTCGACTACTGATCCGGAGTTCCCGGGTTCGAACCCGACCGCGGCGGCTGCGTTTTTATGGAGGAAAAACGCTAAGGCGCCTGTGTGCTGTGCGATGTCAGTGCACGTTAAAGATCCCCAGGTGGTCGAAACTATTCCGGAGCCCTCCACTACGGCACCTCTCCTTCCTTTCTTCTTTGACTCCCTCCTTTATTCCTTCCCTTACGGCGCGGTTCAGGTGTCCAACGATATATGAGACAAATACTGCGCCATTTCCTTTCCTCCCCAAAACCAATTATTATTATTAAAAGGCTGCCGGGCGGGGCAGGCAGACCAGTGGACCAAGGGTTGCCGCGCCTTCTGAGAAAATTGGTTTTTCTTTTTTGAAAGTGAATTTGATGTTCATTTTTGCGTGTTTTACTTCAGGAAGAGGGTTATATGCCTTACGGACATTGGAGGGCCGGCCATAGACTTGTTTAACCAGTCATTTAATTGTTTGACATGATTGGACGCTACCGAATATGGGCCGGGCCTTTAGGTCTTTAAAACGAGGGCCCCGTGCCCGATGTATTGCATCTCCGGCTATGCCGAGTAGGGGCCTCCCTTAGTGTTAGCCAGCTCCATCCTTTTTGTTGTTTAAACTTTTTGCCGCTTAAATTGTCTCTTGTGTATCAACATGTTTGTAATGTAATTTTTTCTATATAAAACAGTCGTCGTACTCCTTTAATACCTGCATCCTGATTCATCGCAAGCCCGTCTCAGACGGGACACCCACGGTGCGAAGGAAGTCTTCGGTCAGTGAAATCAAGCAACCGTCTCTGGCGGTGGGCACCTGTGGTGCAAGAAAGATAACGAACCTAGTAGGTCAGCAGGACGCTACATCTTTACTGGGCTTTAGAAGAGTCATTCTTATGTCATCCAAGACGCGAGTGACCGAGCTCAATACCGTTGCTCGCTATGCGGTGAACTTCTTGGGACGAAGAAACAAAATGAAATCGCGCAGAGGAGACTCACTCAGCCTGGCAACATTGTTAGCACCGTGTCACCCGAGGCAAGAAAGGAGAACCCAGCAAGCGGGCATTTCAAAAGACCGCTTCCGCCGCTCTTTACCGCGCAGTGGACATCGAGATACCGGTCATGCCTGGATAACCCCTCGCCAAGGGCTTTCTCAAAGCACGCCGGCACGCTACGTCGACGCTGTTATCGCGATGCGCTACTCCCGTCAGATGCCACTCGGCAACTACGACACGCACGTGGGCATGGGACATCCTCGGAGGCAGCGCTTTTCATCGCACGCTTCGCGTAACTGCAAACGTCTCTTTATTCTTGGTGTTTATTTTTTTAGTGTTGCCTTCACAACGGGCATTTCCAAGGGCCGTTGTTTTCCCTTGACTTAAACTTTGCTGTAATCGGCATTTCGCCCAAGTGACCTTCAAGAGGAACGGAACAAAGCCGTTGTAAGAGGAATTAACCTTATAGCACAAAAAGCCCCCTCAACTCTCCCCGCCCCCCCCCCCCCCCCCCCAAAAAAAAACTGAAAAAATTCTAAATAACGCACACTAAGTAAGCAGAGGCAAATATCCCGCGTCCACCAATATCTATGATGGCGATAGTGAATTTTAATGGCGCAAGGGCATCTCCGGCCAAAGAGCGCTATATAGCATAAGGGGTTTTTTTGTTTGCTCAAGTTGGGGTCAGAGACCAATTTCCCAAGCATTCCACCCTGATTAAGCCGAGCACCAGGCCAGGGGAAGCTTGTACCAATTGTATCACCGGTGGGTACCCGGCGGTACCGGGGAATGAACTGAAAAATGTATATAGGTTAGAACGGGTCAGCAAATAGGATTATGGCACATTTGGTTTGGCTTTATAGGATGGACGTCCCAAAGCGGCTCAGTCTATGAGGGACGCCGTAGTGGAGGGCTCCGGATAATTTCGACCACCTGGGGTTCTTGACGGGCACTAGCAATGCACATTACGCGGAATTTTCAGATTTTTTCCTCCGTCGAAGTGCCACCGTAGTGGGCGGGTTCGAACCCACGGCTTGCATGCACTGTGTGATGTAAGTGCACGGTAATTAACCACGGGTAATGGGAGTTATACGGAGCCCTCCACTAAGGAGTCACTCAAAGGCTGAATCGCTTTGGAAGCTTCTTCCTATAATGTTAAACGAAATGTGCCGTAATCCTATTTGTCTCCTATTCAAACCTGTACACATTTTTCAATATGGGTACGTACCGCACCTACCACATGCGAGGTGGTTGCTCATACCACTAGGCCATAGCTGTAAAGTAAATACACGAGGAGGGCAGTGGATATAGTGAAGAGAGAAACAGCCCCAAAAAAGATATGTGCGAGACGTAGAACGGGACAGTGCAGTTCCGTTCTCTGTGTCATCCATGCCTTCTTTCATTTTTACAGTTTCTTTCTTTACGATTAGCGAGCCACTCGACCAAAAAACATCCTATACATGCTGCTAGCATGTATATATATATATATATATATATATATATATATATATATATATATATATATATATATATATATATATATATATATATATATATATATATATATATATATATATATATAGAGCACGCATGTATAGCATAGCATTTATAGCATGTATGCATGCTATACATGGGCAGGACATATAATACTGGTGACAATACAGCGTACACAGGATGACGGGAGCGTTTGCCTGTTCGACTTTGAAAATTCGTGTTTTGCATTGTGGCGCAATTAAATTAGTCAAATTGCCGTCATTATCATTTGCGCGTGCTAGGCTCCCGAAGTTGCTTTCATGTGTCAAGTATAACAAATGAGAACTGAAAACAAAAAGTTGGGCTTAGGCTTAGCTAAAGTGTTAAGCCTGGATATCTCGAAGCGAAAAGCTTCGTGGCGATGCTCGTGGATTAGCTTAAGGTTTCATACATAGGGTTACAATTTGGGTATACCTTTCTAGCTTTTCCAAAACGTGTTGTCTTAGGTATAGAAAGCTTGTACAGTCGTTATACAAGGCTATTAAAATCTCCAGCTCCCACGCTACCACTTCTGGGTCTTCTCCTTCCATGGCGAAAGGTCAGACGACGACGGCTGCGGCAGCAGCGGCCACCTGCGCTCCGCGTGACGTCAATCGGTTTCGCGCATGCGCAGCTGTGGCAAATCTGTAGTGTGGCTCACGCGAAGCCCGGTGTTGACAAGCCTAGTGAAGCTTTTCGATTCAAAAGATGAAAGCGTTCATATATATGGAGCTCAGGGTGCCGTTGATCTGAAGCAAGGGGTATGGCAGCTGTTCTGGCTGCTGCTATTCTTGCCCTGGCCACCCACGTGTCCAGTCCACTTGAGCTTTTCAGTCGAAGTATTCAATAACCGCGTGGATAATATTTCTGTCTGGCGTTATTTTTCGTTGGAAACCGCTCTTCCGACGCGGAGCCTCCGTTTCTACATTTTCTGTGTCGACTATCCAGACGCGTGTATTTTTTGTGGATTTTTTGCCCCTTTTAGAGATGTCCGCCATATTTGAGAATATCGTTTACTTGAGCACCGGCCGCTGAGCGCGCCTTTTTTTATTCTTTATTTACGAGCTCCAGGCCCTTCATTTCACGCAATAAAAATGATCATACCTACCTACCTCTGCGCTCATGCGCAGACCGCAATGTTTATTACAATCGATGCTATATCAGCCTCGGTTTCCCAGTCTCTAAGGCGGAATTTTTAGTGCCTACTTAGTTTATTTTATGTCTACCACACTGCTCCAGGGACCACCTTGTGTTGCACGCACAGCAAAAGCAGCAGCGACAGCGAGTCGACCGTTTCCAAAAACCTGCATTTCTCAAGCATTCACACAAATCCGGACGCTCCTACTCACGTTTTTCTTTGTTTTTGTCTCTAAAACCCCGCTTATACTGCAGTGCTTCGGAAAGTTTCCAGCGCGTATATGAATAAAAGTGAAGGATCGGTGATAGCACACGCCTCACTGCGAGCTTTGCTTCCAAATTCTGAGCCGTTTAGCCTTTCCGCGGCTGCCCTTTTATTTCGAGCATAATGTTGTTTCATTTATCCTTTATTGTTTGGTTCGATAGTAGGCAGTAAAACATACAGTGTATTGCGGGGCGAAACTCACGTGAAAGTCTCAGAACCGTTTTCTACGATTCCACTGTATAAGAAAGAAATACCAGCAAAGCTATTCGGCGGTAGGGGGAAAAAGGTGTCATTTCACTGCAGGAGGAAGTAGTTGTACGACCAGTGCAACGCTCCTGCTTGTCCAGACATCGATGATACACACGTGCCGGTGGGCGGAGCTTCTTAAAAGCCTCCGGGATATGCGACGTTTTGCTTTTTGTTGAGAGCGTTATAGGTTAAGATTAGCTCGATCCCAGTCCTCCTTTACTCAAGAACGGCTCGTATAACAGCCGCCTTGCCGACAAATTTGGTCTTGCTTGTAACAAAGGACGACGCGAACGAACGATTGAAACGCAAGGCGTAAAAACAATGTATCCTTTGTGGGCCGCGAAGTCCTCGTAAACGCACATTATGTGCTGACGCTGCCTGGCGCCCATTCCGCATGTGGCTGGGCGGTCCCTTAAACACCGGCTTTTAAGGGAAGCTTAGACTGGCGCATCTTCTGTATCTGGTTGGGAGGACTGTGCATATTTCGCTAGAAGCTTGTCTGATTTGTTTCTCGATTTTGTTTTATTTTTTATTGCATTTTTTTTCTAAAGTGCTCGCGGAAAAGAATTCCTGCTTATTTTTTTTTTCATGCCGATAAGTTAGGGACTCTATACAGACGGAGAATACAGATAAAATTATACGGGGTAAACATCCTAAAGAATTTATTTTTTCAGTTCATAGTTTGCAGTCTAATTTAGAAATAGCATTTATTAAGCGGGCGAAATAAAGGAAAAAAGAGCATTTGGGCTAAGGCAATGAAATAAATGAGGTAAGCACGAAAACAAAATAGGAAGAGAGGGTTATGTAAACATTTTTTTTCTCTTACAGGAAGAAGAGGACTACAAAAATAGCATGAAAATAGACGCACACGCACTAGCAAACTGCAATGCACGAGCATAACACTTGATTAAGATAAAAATATAAAACAGCAAGGGTAAGTTGGAGGGCACATAGAACGCGGCAAAACTGAAGGGACGATAAACGCCTAGGATTCGGAATGCAAGGAAACGCACTGTTAACGCTCAAAATGCTTGGTCAAAGGATTACAGCTTCAATAAAAAGTACAAGAAGAAGACCTAACGTTAGGATGATATAAAAGACGGTTACTCTAACTTGCACCAGGTCACGTCTCTAAGTAACTATCAGATAAATATATCTGCGAAACTTAGCTACCGCTGGTAGCGCCCAGTACCGACATTAAGGTGAAGTATTAGTCAAAGAAACATCAGATACCGAAGTACTGGTAGTACCGACGCCTGCTTTCAGTTCATGCTAGAGGTGTAAAGGTATAAGAACGACCAGAAAAGCATACCTGTCCTCACATCAGCGTTTTGCACTGTTCAAAACGGTGAAGTTACCCCACCAAGACAACTTTAGAAAATTTGCAATTGGAGAAAACTGCACAACCAACCAAACGTTGGTTTTGGCTGTGGAGCAAAATCCAATGTTTTGGTAATGGTTTAATTGGAAACTTTTTTAGAGAACAAATTGGATATAACTGTATTGTAGCGTTAATAAAGTTGTAGCGTGCGAGGAACGGCTCTCTTTCATGAAATAGACAGCATTAAACTAATTGGCCTCTTGATTCAGCTGTTTTTTTGTGTTGCTTACCCCGCCCAAATCTAGGAGAATAAATTCGATTGGATTAGGTTGTAGGTTTTTCCCGTTCATAAAGAGTGGGTCGCCGACTCGTCCGCAAGCTTTACCCTAATCTGGTAGCCACGAAAACTGTTGCTTTCCTTTGTAACCTTATGGGTGCTCTTGGATGGATGCAAATAAGTATTGACGAGTGAAAACAGTAGGGAGAGTTGGTACATATTCACTTTTCACAACAGCGCAGGAAACACGGAAAAAGAAGGAACAAAACAAGCGCTGCAAGGAATTATACTGCCTTATTACAAGTCTACACCACCTTGAGGGATTCCCCTAAACATTTAACCAATAGTTTACCAATATAATCCCATCAGTCTAACGCATTTCTTGGATACTCACCAAAACAAGGCTGCCTTCGCAACAATGTTGACAGTGACTTCGCTACTGCTCCAAACTAGGACATCACTCGTGGAGTGACATGCAATTGGAAAACGCCAGAAACACATGTTCCACAATCTGCGCCGCGTCGAGTGTTTCTCGCGGAACGTGAGACCAAACAATCTGAACGACACTAAGTTAGACGCCAGGGAGACAAGCAAATAAGAAACTGAGAAACATCGAAAGGATGATTGTTGCGAAGCAATCCGGCCTCCCAGTGCACACAACTCTAGGAGGACGGTTTCGAGAGACACCTAGGCGACGCGATTGTTTTTTTTCTCGTTGTCTTTAAGCCTGCCGACCACGAAGTGATCGGACTTTCGTGATCGAGGTTGACGGATGGGGATCTGCCGCCTTCGCGTCGTTCCTGACTCGGCCGCGAGGGGGCGAAACCATGCCGCAGGACAGAGGAGGCCCGTGGATGCCTTCAGTTTTTTTCTTTTTTTTGTCGTAGACATCGCTCCTGCTTTCGGGAGTTGTCGCATACCACGCATGCACACCTCACAGCTTGTGTGCCAGATACGTACAAAGAGCAACAAGTCAATGCCGCGAGCAACAGCTTCGTGAAAGAAGAGCTAAGGAGGTCATGGTTGTTGTTACCTATACCTCTTCGTGTGTGTGTGTGTGTGTGTGTGTGTGTGTGTGTGTGTGTGTGTGTGTGTGTGTGTGTGTGTGTGTGTGTGTGTGTGTGTGTGTGTGTGTGTGTGTGTGTGTGTGCGTGTGCGTGCGTGCGTGCGTGCGTGCGTGCGTGCGTGCGTGCGTGCGTGCGTGCGTGTGTGTGTGTGTGTGTGTGTGTGTGTGTGTGTGTGTGTGTGTGTGTGTGTGTGTGTGTGTGTGTGTGTGTGTGTGTGTGTGTGTGTGTGTGTGTGTGTGTGTGTGTGTGTGTGTGTGTGTGTGTGTGTTTTTCAGAGTTTCAGAAGGCTGCAGCGCCGAGAGTGAATGGATCCAGCAATATTTTTTTTTCACGCGATGTTTATTGCCTTGAGGCAATGAAATGTTATGAAATGTTATGAAAGGTTATGAAATGAGAGATGAGTAAGATGCTTGAATAAATGAAAATGATGATCCAGCAACTTCGACGACGTCCAGCGCCTACAGGAAGTACAGGAGCGATTACTTTTCAGCACATGTCCGCTCTGGGATGTCGGCAGCCGTGAGCACGGCCCGTTCGCTGCCTGACCGGCTGTTCTGAATGGAAGTCGATGAGGCTAAAAAGAAGAATTACGGATAGAAAATTGGTATGCTGTATGCTCGCCCTTTCTTTGCTGAGTTCACGGTAGTGAGATCGCCCCTTGCGCCTTTTATTCTTTACTTCTCTCACAATAACTACGTGCTGTCATCCACGAAGCCATATCGCACAGGACAGGTAATTAATTACCTGTTCAAGCCAACCAGTCGGTAGAAAAAGGAAAAGGCAAGTATTTTGAGACGCACTCTTAAGCACTGGTCCCACGGGAACGAACACAGGAAGACACAGAGACAGAAAGAGCGCCTTGGGTGAAGACCCTGGCATGGCAAGTTGAAACTGCGATATGGTTCGTGCAAGACATCACAGGCGTATGTAAGAGAGGTGAACACAGAAAAGAGCCCAGAGTAGAAGAAATGCGTTGCAGAACTACTTGCTGTTGGGCTAGTTTGTTCATCATAAAGTTGAATGGCGCAGGGGAACGAACACACGAAGACACATAGCGCTTTTCCGTCTCTGTCGCGTCATTCAACTTTGTGATGAACAAGCTAGCCCAACAGCAAGTACTTCTGTTACACTGTATTGTTCCCTTTCCTCAGGTTCAGTAGCGTTGCATTATCTCTCGACGCGCACATAAACTATATTCGTCATAACGCTCTTTCGAACTGCGTCGCGGTAAGCAGAGACTGTCTGCTCTGTCGTCAGGCTTTTAGACGCGCCGGTTTTGTCAACAAGATACTTTGAATGGCCTCAAATGACCGCTGTGGCCTTGTCCGGGCGCGGTTCTCGCGATAAGATTATCAGGGGGTCCTAGATGCGTGGTATACGTGTGCGCAGTAGAACTGATAATTTGGAGCACAGGGGCGCATATTGTTTAAACTTTCTCGGTTCCAAAGCAAAGCTAGGCTTAGTGGGCACGTATAGGCCGTAACATAATCACGAATATCACAGTACGCATGAATTCTTTCACATTCTTTTCTTCACAAGGAAAATGCGGATACATTTCATTCAGAATTCCTGCTACACACTCCTGCACAAACTTATGAATAAACGTGGAGCCTTACGAAGCAACTTTTCACTCCCAGTAATTTAATTGGTGGCACCCTTCGTGGCTCCCGTATGAAGAGAAAAGCGGTATTAAGTAACTGGTGCTGTGTAAGAATTCTTTATAACTACTCAACGTACTTTATTAATTTTTGATTAATGATCTCTAGAAAAAGATAAAAATCATTTGATGCGTGCTCTGCAATTTTCCAACGTTGTACAAGCGTGGAAACAATCACTCAGGGCTAAACTGGATGAAATTTTCCGTCACACAGCTAAAAGCTATAGATTCGAGACTCTGGGCGGGATTAGGGGACACTGCAGAGAACTATGGGAAAAAAGCAAAGAACAAGTGCCTACAGAGCGAAATAAAAAAAAATGGCTCAACTATAGGCAAAGACCTAGTTAAACAATGGGGCAGAGCCGGCGGCGATCTCACACGCGCTTCGTACGCTCTTGCAGCAACGTCGCTCTCCAAGCGCGAACCTCGTCCGACACTGGATTTGCGGAAGTTGAGGGTTCGCCCTCAAGGCGTTGCCGCCGGCGCCGGTTTCCCTGCTGCAAGGTCTTATCCCCCCGCCGTTTTTCGGCCTGGCTGCGCCGCTGATCGGCTTCTCACTCGGCGGCCAGCGCAACTGGGTCTTGTCGACGGTGAGCCTCACGATGTCCAATACAATGAGTGTCCTTTTCATTAATTTTATATTGGCTTTAAACCCGGCACAGTTCTGCTGGTCCGGGATCACTCTCTCTTTCATTAATTTTTTATCTTTCTCTTGCGACTATTTCTAAAAGGGTAATAAAAGAAAAAGTGATAACCAATGTGACATGTGAGCCCAGGCTCACTATTTCCGAGAAAAAAATCAGTAAAGACGACCAGGTTTGCTTTGGTTTCTGATGGTTTAACGTCTCAGAACAACTCAGGCTATGAGGGACGCCGTAGTGAAGAGCTCCGGAAATTTCGACCACCTGGGGTTCTTTAACGTGCACTGACATCGCACAGTACAAAGGCCTCTAGAATTTCGCCTCCATCGAAATTCCGCCGCCGCGGCCGAGATCGAACCCGCGTCTTTCGGACCAGCAGCCGAGTGCTATAACCACTCAGCCACCGCAGCGGCTCAAAAGACGACCAGGTAAGTTTTTTTTTCAGGAAAAATTACATTTTAGCTGCATAAAAGAAAAAAAGTAAGGGAGGAAGTCAAAAGAGAGCCGAACGTCAGCCCAATCACAGGTACCGGAGGACAATCAGGCTTGTCCAATGAAACCAGTACAACAGGAGAGCGATGGAGGTATAAACGAAGTTTTTCCAGCGCTTAAACGTGCGAGTGACTATTTTTTTTCCTCGTTCCCGTTCTTTTCAGCGTATCTGGAGTGAATCGCTTACCTTGAGATTACGGGAGCAGCTATTCTTCAAGGTCATTCCGTCGAGACACCGCCAGGGCGTCGTGTTCAGCGCCGTAAGCGACGCCCGTGAAAACGCCACGAATCACACCATGCAGCGATCCGAGGCGACACACGTGCGGTCTTATCATGCCCGTTCGGAAGCCAGTGAGGTCATAGGTGGTATATGTAGCTCTCGTCTCACGCAAACTTCCACAGCAGGAAGTTCATTCACGCTCCCTCCTTCAGGTTTCAGTGCTCGCAGGTGGTTATGGCACCAGGCTGCTGACCTGAAAGACGCGGGATCGATCCTTGCCGCAGCGTTCGCATTTCGAAAGAGGCGAAATTCCAGAGGCCCTTGTGCTGTGCGATGTCAGTGCACGTTAAAGAACCCCCAGTGGCTGAAATTTTCGGAGCCCTTCACTACAGCGTCTCTCATAGCCCGAGTGGTTTGGGACGTTAAACACCCTTAAACCATAAACCGTAGGTGGCGTCCAATGACCACTCTCACATTTATACTCACGGACTACTTTCTGTGGTACTTGAGCCAAAACTAGAGGAGCAGATAGCAACTCTCGAAAAAGAATTCTCTCCGCCATTCCACCGTAAAGTAAAACAAAATCTAATAGTAATAATAACTGGTTTTTGTGGAAAGGAAATGGCGCAGTATCTGTCTCATATATCAGCGGACACCTGAACCGCGCCGTAAGGGGACGGTTAAAGGAGGGAGTGAAAGAAGAAAGGAAGAAAGGTGCCGTAGTGGGGGGCTCCGGAACAATTTCGACCACCTGGGGATCTTAGAGGTGCACTGACATCGCACAGCACACGGGCGTCTTAGCGTTTTTCCTCCATAAAACAAAATCTGCAAACTAATTTTTGGACTAACTTTCCTCGTACATAACCGCATTCTACCTCTGAAATCAATTGCACACTAGAGGCACACTGGGGACAACTTCATTAAATTACTGTCTAAGTAACGATTAATTGTCCGGCTCGTTGCAGGTACGTTAAAGTTTGTCCCACCTAAAAAAAAACTTGTGGCAGAGAAAATGAATCAAAAATTTTCAGCTAACTGGATTCAAACTCCTGACGTCAGTCTGCGCTTAGAAGCACTGGCTGTCACGGTTTTGAAGTTAATGGCTGTGTAGCATAACCTCAGAGATCCGTGACATAGTAGATGTTTACGCTCGCAGCTTACTTGCCAAATCGCCTGTTAATGGCCACACTTATATTTCTTTTTTTTGTATTTTCTAACTTAAGAACGGTACTTTTTTTTGTGAAAAACGGTCCCTTTGTAGTCAGAATGCCTTTGAGTATCGATACAGGCTAACTTCAATTTATCGAAAGTGAACATTAACTTTTTTTAAAAAGGTTCTTACAGCTACTGATCAACTTCTGCTGCTTCAACCAAAGACCACTGCAGAACTCTGCACATCACAAGCGCTAATTTCAAATAAAAACTTTTTCCGCATGTGCACGGCCTTGTTGCACTGGTCATGCCTTTTAATTGTATTTGCGAATGTAGGGCGCGAAGTGTTCGGCTATTACATGAGTATGAAATAATGTAATTTTTATTGGAAATTAGCTCTTCTGTTGTGTACTTCCTTCTGTCATTTGTGCTTAGCGCTGTACGAGTAGACAATAAACACCAAATAATCCGGATCGGGGTTGTGGTTATATAGTTCATGATTCAAAAATCGTCTTGTGAGAACTGGCCATGCACTTTGTAAGGAAAAGCCCTGACCTTCGAAACAAGCCGCTGTAACACCGGGGCGGCTACTTGGGTCAGTTCCCACAGCCGTATATTCCGGTAAACAATAGAGTCACCACTGACGCGGAACAACCAACGCAGGACAACAACAAGAGCGCTCACACACCGAGAGTAGTAAGCTCTGTCTTGGTTGAATACCGGCTCTCGCGTAGTTTGGTCTTAAGCAAAGTTCATGGCTGGTCATCCAAATTTTCAAAAAAGCGATTCCCATAACCGAAATCGAAGCATGCCCTCTTCCTAAGAGGTGAGTTTTGGCTCTGAAGCTAAGCCACAAACATCGGTAAAAAGGTGCTCATGTTGAAATCAAAACGTCAAGTAGGAAGCCATGATTGGTCCAAAAAGAACCTGACAACATTCTTTAGTGAGAATTTGGTCACGTGATGGCGTGGCGTCAAAGAGTATTAGAAAGATTAGAAGGACGTCAGTCCCAAGCGCAAATCATGCCTGTGATTATTGCGTGTCCAGCAGTAGTCGTTATTCAAAGCCCACTAAATTACCGTAATACGCGTTATTCTCCGCCGAGCGTTGACGAACCCATGCATGTGCGACTGCATGCTACTATCACTACCAGTACTGCTGTTGCTACCACGACACGACTGCTACTTCTACTTGTTTGGTTTGGTTTGATTTACATCGTTCAACGTACCAAAGCGACTCAGGCTAGGAACGCCGTAGTGAAGGGCTCCGGAAATTGCGGCCAACTGTGGTTCTTTAACTTGCACTGACATCGCACAGTACACGGGCCTCTAGAATTTCGCCTCCATCGAAATTCGACCGCCACGGCCGGGATCGAACCCGCGTCTTTCGGGTCAGCAGCCCAGCACATAACCACTGAGCCACCGTGGCGGCCACACTACTACTACTACTACTACTACTACTGCTACTACTACTACTACTACCACCACCACCACTACTACTACTACAACTACTACTACCACTACTACTACTGCTACTACTACTACCACTACCGCCACTACTACTACTACTACTACTACTACTACTACTACTACTACTACTACTACTACTACTATCACCGCCGTGACATTACTACTAACACCACTGGTACTGCTCGAGCGAATAGCCTCTGAGAGGAGAAAATACACGGGCAGCTCTCAGTGCCCAGCTGACACCGACCTCCTTTCGCAGTTCGCCCACTTTCCACGGGGCGGGGGAAGCGTGCGAGGGAAAGGGCACTAGGCGACGATAAGCACGCCAGGAGGCACTGCTGAAACGAAACCCAGCGGCACACAAAACGCGGAACGAGATAAACCACAAAAGTAGCCACCAGCCTCTGGCCACCTCTCCTTCTTGCTTATTCTTTTCCGTAAGCCCTACCCTCCCCTTCGTCTCCACTTACCCTCTCCTCCAGAGGGCCGAATGTTGGACCGCCGAAGCGGAATTCTTATGCTGCAGCCGTTAGAACAACAGCTTCCGCGACAAAATGTGGAGGTGACGAAGGCGCTCGTGTTGCCCTCCGGTCGCTCATGTTTCAAGCCTCATTGGTTCGTTCCATTTCATCAGGATGTGACGTCACAGTGACGTCATACGTAGCGTGGGATTACAAGTGCGATTGCCCTGAGTGTTCCGTCAGTAGTCCGCGAATCCTCGAGCTCGGGGTGAAGCCGGCGTTTGATTCTACATCAAGCTACTCCCGTTGTTCTGTGAATGTGCTTGCATTTTACCTGCGTCGGCTGACTTCTTTTGACGATGTGCAGATCAAAGGCTTGGGTGACCAGTTAGAGAGACACCATGAAGCCAATCGGCCTGCGAGCGAGGACATCAACGTTTAGGCACTGGAAGTGCATTAGTTTAGCGTGTGGATAGCGACAGCTATTTGGTTTTACGCAATGCCGCGAGGGACAGTAACGGCGCTGCTGTTGGCAGCGATGTTTGCGTCGCTTGTTAAGAGGGCTTCGACCGCCAGCTTGTTCAGCCAACTCCTAGGTGGGAGTTCGGATGTCGAGGAGGACGCCAAATTGAGCCCGGTAAGTGGATGGTGAAGGTGGACCCATTGGAGCGTTGTTCCGATTTCTCAATGGTATTGTATCCCAGATTAGAGTTTCCTGCCCAGCTCGTAAGACAACCGTTTAAACGGTGACTTTGGTCCAACAGCGTCTGAAATTCGGTACAAGATTTATGGGCTGGTAATTCCGTAGAACTCCGTTTTCTCAATGGTACAGTTCCTCAACTTGCGGCGTCGTCACCCGGTTCGTCTCACAGCTTTATAACGGCCATTTCGAATCCGCAGCGGCATGATAATGACACATAAAAGGAAACACACCCGGAGAAGACACCAAACTTCTTGCAGATCAGTTGCATTTAATTAATTCTAGCCCAGAAACAAAAATATCAGAAGCAATTATTTCCCACAAGGGGATCAGAACTCCTGTGTTTCGTGTGAAAAGCTCAGTGCTAATTAATTGCGAGGATGAGAATGAGTGAATTTAATTGAGGTGTAATCAGTTATCGTAAAAACATTAACTGCTTGCCGCTAGGCGGCTCTGCTTAACCACATGCTTACTTGTTGAGTGAACGGAATCATGCCTCGTCGGTTCTCGCATCTCGTACGCTAATGCAGCTTAGTTTCATGCTGTGCAAATGCAATCAGTACAATCGCCTAAGAAGCCCTGTGCCTGAGCATGGAAAGTTATTCCGCGTGATGCAAACCCAAGCGAAAACATCTTGTGCGAATTCGCGCTAACGTGTTTGCTGCTGCACATTTTATGTAGCCTTGGACTGAGACATCGTTGTATGAAATTGGCGTGTAGGTTGACGTCTTTGGGACGCGTTATTTACAAGCCTGTGCTTCACATTAAGGTTGCCTAAATGAAAAAGTGAACTTTGGCCTCTGCCGATACCGACAGCTCATATTAGGCATCGCAGCGTTTATCAATTCCAGTTCTAGCTTTTGTATGTAACAGCCCCGTATGAAATGGTTGTTATCCCTTCTGATTACAGGCTACAACGCGCAGATAAGGGCCTCTTCATAGGGTGGACAATGCGTGGCTCACGTTTCTTTTGCACAGCTGTAACACCACATCTCCAACCGGAACCAGATTTAATTGGTTTTTCATAGTTTATGTAAAGTGTGTCACGTTGACTGGTTTGTGCAGCTTGCTCGAAGTGTGCTGCCAGTTACATGATAGCCCTGGGAGGGCGGCTGAGCTGCGCACTTGGTTTGCGAGCGCGCAAGAACTGCACGCATGTGAAACGAGCTGCCCCGATCACGTGTGAGCGACTAGTAAAACGCACCTGTCGAAGAAGAACAAAAAAACTCCAGCCTATGTCCAGTGCACCTTCATTGTCTCTTGCTCATGTTTTTAGTCAGCTGGGGTGCATGTTCAACAATTTCATTTCCGTCACATTAATAACGACATCATCAGTCCACCTGTGAGGCATGGTCTGCATTACATTGCGTTATCGCATCCGCAAGTCGCTTAAGTCTGAAAAAAAAAAAAATCCCGCAACGAAGCTATTCTTGCAAGCACAATTATGTTTATGAATTTTTCAGTACGTCTAAGACTTCAAAAAGCGTGACAGCTGCATTTATAACAGGCGGACCTGTTACATTAAAAGTGTGCGAGAAAGCGTTCATAAATCGTGTCCAACATTCTTGGACAACAATTTTGAATTTTGGAATATTGTAAGGTACTGCTATGAAAATATTGATTGTAGTGGTCCACTCTTCTATCATCATCATCATCGTCATCAGCCTGGCTACGCCCACTACAGGGCAAAGGCCTTTCCCATGTCTCTCCATTTAACCCTGTCCTTTGCCAGCTGCATCCACCATTTGCCTGCAAACTCTTTAATCTCATCCGCCCACCTAACCTTCTGCCGCCCCCTGATACGCTTGCCTTCTCTTGGAATCCGATATATAGCAAATTCTTTCTTTTATAGTGTTTTCATGGCTCGCATCGCGCAGTTAATACTGCCATAGAAAACCAATAGGGAACTCTTTTGACGATCGCAAAAGCGTTAAGAGAAAAAAAATGCAAGCCTGCCGACGCAAGACCTGCGGATGTACTAATTGTTATAGCAAAATCTTAGAATATGTGAAAAAAATAGCGCTCATCAAATTTTTTCCGTTCAAAAAAGCTTTTATCAAGAAGTGTTGGGTACGAACATACCAGAAGATAGTGGTGAGGCACGGTACGATGAGGAACGGCATGGTATGTTGAGTTTAATGTTCCAAAGGTCCGCGAAGGCTATGAGGGACGCTGTAGTGGAGGGCTCGGGATTAATTTAGACCTCCCGAGACGTTGCGCAGAGCACGGATGTTTTGCATAATTCCGCCGCCGAAATACGGCCGCTTGTGGCCGGGATTAGGTTGATAGCGAACAGCTTGCTGTTGTTCTTAAATTGTAACTAGGTATAAGTCCAAAACCCGCCGCGGTGGCTCAGTGGTTAGGGTGCTCGACTACTGATCCGGAGTTCCCGGGTTCGAACCCGACCGCGGCGGCTGCGCTTTTATGGAGGAAAAACGCTAAGGCGCCCGTGTGCTGTGCGATGTCAGTGCACGTTAAAGATCCCCAGGTGGTCGAAATTATTCCGGAGTCCTCCGCTACGGCACCTCCTTCTTCCTCTCTTCTTTCACTCCCTCCTTTATCCCTTCCCTTACGGCGCGGTTCAGGTGTCCAATAATATATGAGACAGATACTGCGCCATTTCCTTTCCCCCAAAACCAATTATTATTATTATTATTATAAGTCCAAACAAAAGTTTACCTTAAGAATAAAAGTGTCGCGTCATACCTAGACTTCTCTGCGGTCTTGGTATTGAAGAACATTCTTTTCTCTGCTCCAAAGTGCCGCGAAGACCACGCCCCCATTTCATCCACAGCATGACCGCTCGCTTTTTCCAGTGCTAATGTGTAACGAATCACGTGGCAGGCAGAGCAAAAATAAAACAAGGTAGGATAAAGCGATTGATTGTTGAGAGGGTTCCAACGGAAGAGGAAGGTACGCAGGTGGGAGGAGCGGGCCGTCAGACGCGCCAGCCTTTCGATCATCACGACCGGTTCGAGAAGCTCGGGAAGAATGTATATAGAAGGAAGAGTTTTGCGGAAGCGGTGCGCACTTATCTGCGCAAGGTCGATCGAATATTCCCGATAGCGTTCGATGGAAAGCGTATAGATGTAAACTGAGGCTGGTACCAAACTTAAAGCCGCTGAATTGACGCACAGGAATGACTGCAACGGGAATGCGTCAGGTTAACCTTTCTTGGAGTAAGATCAGTTCGCACCAGTCTACGGGCGCGGTAGCTCAGTAGCAGAACCGGCGTTCACTTTAAACTCTTTCGAAACTTGAGCCTTGTCCCATTTTGATAGAAGATGGGACACTCGAACCAGTTAATTGGGGAGAATTAATATCAGCTTTTGAGAACATTTTACGAATTGGCACTCACGGTAACGATGTACCTGTACAGGTAGAAATGTATCGCAAGTTTAATATATATGTGAAAGAACAAGGTTATTTATTTATTCATTTTATTTATTTATACATACTGCTAATCACATTTGGGATTGTTGCAGGAGGGCAAAATAGGGTTAGTAATAGCAGTTCAAAAATTACATCATTTTAGTGAGGATCGCAAAAAAATAACTAATAGTAAGGGTAAAGCAAAGGCACTGGAATTAACTATGAAAATAGAACCAAAAATACAACAACGCACAGTAACAATACAACGAACTGTATGAAACTGTATGAAAATGAAAAAAAATAAAGACAAGAAATATTTAAGAAGGAAACAAGAAAAAAAGGTGGCGAAGGGAACAAAGGGCAAAAAGTTAAGACGGTAAGGGAAGAAAAAAACGACCGAAGGATGGAAACATAAGAACAGAAGAAGAAAAGAAAGGAAGGAAAGAAAAACAAAATATGGGAAGACAGGAAGAAATAAGGAAAGAAAGGAAGGATGAAAAGAAGGAAAGAATAAAAGAGAGAAATGCGTCGTTGACCAATCGATGTCACTCGACCAATCTGCTTTAGCGCCATTGGTTCTACATTGCGCTTTCACACAGATCACCTAGCCACCGCGCCTTTGAACTAGACTTTGTCGTCGCTTGCTCGTTCCGGTGCTGCTTGGGCTTCCGGTAGATGGAGGCTTCTGAGAGATGATGTGGTTGTTGGTGAAGGTGGGTGGGTTGTGCCTTCTGGAGGGAAGAGGTGCACCCACCGGAGGGCTCTCCAGTACGACGGGGGCTTCACCCGCGCACACACATACAAGCGCGCGCGTGCACATACGCACAGTATACTGATGACGCAGTAAAACAAAGATAAAGAGAGAAAGAAGAGAAGTAAGAACAGAAAAAAGAAAGATAAATGTGTGGGCTTTCAACTGGGAAATAATCGGTGGCTATCATGTTGGGAAACGGACTTAAGTTGAAAGGCAAGAATTAGCGGAAAGGGCAAACGACCTGGATGGAAAAAAAAAATATTTCGTATTCGTCTTCAGAACAAGGAATTCTATACGAATGGTACCGCCAATGATGTCGATGCTTCCGAGGCTTATCGCTGCGGTTGGAGGGGACGGTAGTCACTGACGCTTTCGAACAGCCCGGGAAACCTCGATAGCAGTTCTACACCGCTGAAAATCAAAGGATGCAGCCAACTCCTGCGACAACTTTGTGTACTTAGCATTGACATTTCGACAGCTCGGTGTACAGTCTTTGTCAAGCATATAAAGGCCAAGGGTCTTGCTGCCGGGCCGTGTTGTGTGGCTCGCTGTGTATCGCCAACCTTCCAAATCTCAAGAAGGGCAGAGCAACTCTCATCCTCGCCTCCTTTGAACCTTCTGACTTCCAGCGCTGCTACAGAGCCCCGCTCCACGGATTGGAAGGGAAACCCCTTGGGCTGTATATTTTTGACAAAGACTGTATGTCTGCGAACATCTTTGCAAAGGAAAAAGCTGCAGCTCGGGCTATTTGCAAAACTTTTGGGCCACATAGGAAACATATTTAGTTACTTGGTTAGTTAGTTATATTGAGTTTAATGGCGTAAAAGCAACTAAGGCTACGATGCGCCGAAGACAGAAACACGAGCTATTTCGCCCTCAAGGCGTTATTTTTATCCTTACTATTGCGCCGAATTAGAAAACACATTAAAGGTGCAATGCGTGCAAATGGCTGCGTAAAGAAATGCTAACACCCTGCTTGGTTAGTTGCTTGGTTGGGTTTTGGGGAAAGGAAATGGCGCAGTATTTGTCTCATATATCGTTCGACACCTAAACCGCGCCGTAAGGGAAGGGATAAAGGAGGGAGTGAGAGAAGAAAGGGAGAAAGAGGTGCCGTGGTGGAGGGCTCCGGCCGAAAACCCTGCTCTACACTGTCATTTTTTCAGTGCACCACTGCCTTTATGGCAATGAAACATTTCCTTCATTACTGCCTTTAACAGCACGCTGTTCAAGCCAGGAGTGTATAGAACGGCAGACACAAACACATGGGGGGGGCGGGATGTCCTGCGTTTTGTCGGCGTTTTCATTGACCTCGGCCTTTCGGTAAAAGCGTAGTGCCAGCCCCCCAAGAACACGGCACATTTCTTCCGCAAGAGAATTTTTTTTATTTTTTAATTGTTTTTTGGGGGGGGAAAGGAAATGACGCAGTATCTGTCTCATATATCGTTGGACACCTGAACCGCGCCGTAAGGTAAGGGATGAGGGAGGGAGTGAAAGAAGAAAGGAAGAGAGAGAGGTGCCGTAGTGGAGGGCTCCGGAATAACGCCAAAGGAGAAACTATGTCGCCCTCTTTGTGGTTTTGTGCCACGCAGCGGTATCGGGAACGGATATCGGGTACACGCCTATTAGCAAGAACATACCGTTGGACGACGCCGTCCCAAAATCTGTGCCACGCCATCAGGGACAAATGAGCGGGTCTGTTTACTTCCGGCGAACTCCGTATTAGGTCAGGCCTAATGTATTACTGCGTACTTACTTAGGAGCTATACGTTCGAAAGTGCACGGACATAAAGCAGCTTGGGCAACATAGACAGCTGTCCTTCGCCTTCTTTCGGCGTTCCAATATACGCAGACGGCAAGCAATACCCGAAGCATTACCAACTGTGGATTTACTCTGCCTGGACAAACGTTGCATGTTCTCCAGCTCCGGCTCCAAGGAAATCTCCTTGGAATCCTTGGTAAAAACAAAAAACAAAACAAAAAACAGAAATAAAAAGGCACCGCGATTTCCGTTACATGGCTCGTGAAGCATAATACCCGGGGCTTTTTGCAGAAATGTTGGAAACAGATCTTTGGGTATTTCTCTCCGTAGCACACGTTTTGAAAACTCGGGGCGGAAGATTGTCCAACTTAGAAAAGAAAGAAAATGACATAAGAGACCTCAGTAATGCAAACATCTGAGAGCCTAAAGATACCCTTGACAGCTGGCAGTGCCATACCCAGCAATTCTGGACAAAAGCGTTTGTGAACAGGAAACTGTTTATGAACGCTATTTTTTTCACATATTGTAAGATCTCACTATAACAATCAACATATCCGCAGATCATCCGACGGCAGACTTGTATCTTTTTTTTTTGTATTCAAGTTCCTGCTACCGTCAAAAGCGTTCCCGATTGGTTTTATATGGCAGCCTCAATTGCTCGATGCGATCGATGGAAACCCTTTAAAAGAAAGATTTTGCTATATATCGGAATAATGAACCATTCCCTTCAATATTTCCATAAGAGTGTCATACAATTTTCTCACTTTAAAAATTTTTGCACGAGAAAGCAGTACACGTTGCAGATGTGTTCAAAACAAATCGTTGGTACCTCTCTCAGTAAAACACGTTTTGAGAATTTGGTGCGGAAGATTGTCCAACGTACAAAGGAAAGAAAAATGACAAAGAGACCTCAGCATCGCAAACGTCTGAGAGCCTAAAGATATCCTTGACAACTGGCAGTATTCTCCGCCTCGCAAGAAAGTTTTGTCACATCTTTATAATGAGTATATTAGTCGATCGTGACAACTGATAATTATAACAGATTCTGGAGAGTGTCACAGAAAGATGCTGTAAGTTAAGACGTAACGTTTTCTCGGTGCAACTACTGCACCCAACAGTTCGATATGAACGTAAGTTTACGAGAATTTGAAACAGCTGTCAGCAAAATTTAGATTCACAAAACGCAGCATATTGCACAAGCTATTAAAAAGTTTAGAAATCCAAAAACTGTCAAGTATAGAAAATTTATTCCAGAACAAATGTGGGCGGCAAAATATGGCCCCTACGTCAGTCAGTCGGAATGTTCGAACTCCTAAACATACCTGAGCGTTTTCAGGGACTCTGTAGTAACGATGCATGTTCTTTAGCTATTGAAGTCAAAGCAACCAAACTAAAAAGCCGGAATGATTGCGGAAATCGACTTTGTGCTCGAAAAGTCATCTAGGAGCTAAGCTAAGGCTCAGCTTTAGCTTGGACGACTTCTTTTTCGTACAGTGTCTAGATTTCTCTTACAAAAATGGTCTATAGACAGTCTATAGACTTCTTATAGATTCTATTGCCTTCCTATAGATATATATTTGCGTCTATTTATAGTCTATAGACGGTCTCTTGACAAAAGTCTACTAAAAGTGTACGACCATAAATCTATAGATTCTCAATAGACTGTCCATAGGATTTGTATTGCCTATATGCTGTTCTCTCCGGTTTGTGTGTAGAAAGTCTATAGACTTTATAGACAGAAGTCTGTGGACAGTGTATAGACTGTTTAAAAAAGTTTGTAAGGGCTAACTCCCCGAAGCCACAAATGGCCTATGATAGTGGACAAAATGAAGGCCTCCAAATGAATTTCGCCCACTTGAGGATCTTTAACGTGCGCACACACGGACACCGACGCGCCTGTTCTTACACTTCGCCCACACCGAAATGCGGCCATACCGGTAGGGATTCGAACCTTCTACCTCCTGCCGAGCAGAAGAATTCACGCTCTTGCTGAGACACCACTAAAAGGCGAGTACTCTAAGTAAACGTGACGTAGACTCTAGGACACTACTGATGCTACGTGAGTGCTTACTACTGACGTAACCAAACGAGACGAGGGCAGTGAGGTTGGTATAGTGACACTACTTTCTGTGTGCACGTGGCAACGAAGCACGGAGAGAAGTAGTACGCATACCCGCACTGGGGTAACCTAGGCGTAGCACGGGTTAGACCGCGAATTTCGTCCTAGGCCAACGTTCCCGGAAGACAGCGTGGGAGCTGCTTTTATTCGCTCCAGGACGGCACTTTGAGGCACGACATTGAGCTGAGCGCTGCACAGCCGTGTGCTCTCAAGTGTACAATGTGACCCGGTCGCTTATCGGGCGCTCGGGCTCGCTAACGCGCGTGCTTCACGCCTGGTGACCGACTCGGCAAGGGCGACAGTGTGCGGATCCCCTGGCGTGACGGGTCCACGCGCACCGAATCCACGTGGCACACCTGGACCAAAGAGTATAGAGTTCACACACCCCATCTGCTCACGTGTATACGTAATGCAGCCGGTCAAAAGGGACGGTCACATAACGGCGTAACGTTGAGGGTGGATGGGGAGAGAGGGCGGTTGAAGGAAAGGTTTTTTGGCGCCCTCATGCTAGTCACGAGACTTCTCTGCAATGTTTAATATGGGCGACCTTTGTATTCTTGTTAGAGCTACGTTGTAGTGGTTTCCACAGCTGCAATCAGTAAAAAATTGCATTTACACAATACGCTGATTAACATCTCAAGATCTGACATAAACGTGTTTTAACACATTCCGCAGGAGAGGTAAATTATTTTAATACTTCTAACTTTTGAGATTATGAGGGGAGAGTAATTTTTAACTAGAGGACGAAATTATAGGAAAACTGCACTGTATACAACACCGGGATTTGATTAGCCAAACACAGAAATAATTAATTTTCACGGCGCTGCTTCTGGTTGTGTTAATGTTTCATTTCATGAAGAGCACGTGTCCTCTCGCCGGGGGTGGGGGGGGGGGGGGCGCTTCCAGAGCTGGTTGGATTTGATAAACAGCCACCTTGGCCGTAAAGCAAGCATCGATTGATGGTCTTTTGTTTGAAGAGAGTTGGGCAATCGTTCACGCAAACAAAACTTATCAAAGCGTGGCACACCCATTACGTGAGACTAATTGAGCGTATTTTTTTTTCCCGAAGTAGAATGTATTTCGCATTACCTCAAAGCTATACTCGCGTGTTTCTGTAGCTATATGAAACTTACTCTTCATGATTTCCCGACTACAGCATTCGGAATGTTCTCGTATAGAGGCTGCTGGCCTTTCTCATAGTGACCGGTTTGTACCCTGATATGACAAGCCTGATATTTATAGCAAAGTTATTGTCAATAAATATGTAAACGGTCAGCATAATTAGTAAGCACCCATTTCCCCCTTCCCTGTTTTTATTTGTTTTGTGTACGTTCCAGCGGGCATACATGCGTGAAGATTGTTGTGTTGCGTATACAGTAAAATCTCTCTAATTCGGATTTCAGGACACTGCAGAAAATTTCCGGATGAATCGAACGTGGAATTATCGGGAGGATCTAATAAAACCGTAATTAAGTGTCCCACGTAAACATACTTTCACATCTTGATGAAATCGGCAGCCGTTGTTTGGTTTGGTTCGTGCGATTTATTTGCGTGGTAACAACTATCTTTGTGGTGTTCCGCCAGATACAGGGCGCTCACGCTGTGAGGTGCACCAACACAATTGTCCTCTACGGCACATCGAAATAAATCTCCTGTTTATTTGGTAAGAAATTGTGAAATAACAACAGTGAAGAAACTAAGACACAAAATTTACGAAGAAAGCAGGAAAATCTAAACAATCCCTCTAAGAGGCTACGTGCAAATATTATCTGTAGAGCTGCCTGGTTTGTAGGGTTTTACAGAATAAAACAGTTTCAGGTTCTTAACGGATACTATGTCCGTCACGCGTTTAGGCTCACGAAGGTTGCATAGGTACTCATGAAGCCAACTTCATGAGTACTCATCGCGAGTGTGAGCAATGTGTTAATTTTGGGAAGGGTGTCTCATTCTGACCCGTGCACTGTCTGATTTCGTCTCGGGGCTTTGAGCGAGATTGGGCATTTTGAACTTTGGAATGTTGTAAAATTTTGCTCTTTTTCGCCTCTGCTGACCTGTTCATCTTTACCGAGCAACATGCCAGTGTGGTAGGAAATACTTTTGTAATAATAGTTTCTTTAGTACTTTCGAAAGCGATGATTGCCACAGTCGCTTCCGAATTTGCCCCGCTCTCCCCTATATGTTCTTACACCAAACTATTGTAAGCAAAAGTCCGACACGCATTGATAAAAGTTGAGAGAAAAATCATGTATATGCCTATATTCTAACGAAGACCACTCGGAATGTTAGTAGTTTGAACAATGGAAATGAGTGCGGATTATTCCTATGCTCACCACTGATTGCTAAAAACTTTAACGATGTTTCAAGTAAGCCAGGCTTCACATCTTAATCTAGCTTCGGTCAGTACTGTACTTCGAAAACATTAGTGGTGATATTTGGAAATGCGTTGACTTGGAAGAAACGGGTAAGCAATTTTAACGGCGGCAAGATTTCCTGTGCCTGCTTCAAACTGCGGAATGAACCTTTGGAGTAACAGGGCCTTTTGAAGAATTGGCGTCGAATGTGGCTTCTTTCAAAATTCTAAAAATTTCGTTTCAAAAGTTCTCACACAGCCTCACAGGCAAAGTTTATTGGTTGATTAAAATGAGGAAATAAAAAGAAATGAAGCGAAATGAAGCTCAGATATATCTGTGATGGACCGACAAAGGGGCATCTTCCTGTTTGGTTTATTAGGGCTTAACGTCCCAAAGCAGCTGAGGCTATGAGTGACGCCGTAGTGAAGGGCTCCGGAAATTTCGACCACCTGGTGTTCTTTAGCGTGCACTGACATCGCACAGTACACGGGCCTCTAGAATTTCGCCTTCATAGAAATTCCGCCGCCGCGGTCGGGACCGAACCCGCGTCTTTCGGGTCAGCAGCCGAGCGCCATAACCACCCAGCCACCGCGGCGGGTGACCGCATGCTCATGTAACAGACGCAAGTTGCGCCTCTATTCTTTTTTATTTTTAATCATAGTTTGACGATTCCTAGGGCACCTTGTATAGTCCTTGAATTCCTCACTCTTTTCTTCGGTCTAATTAATTAAGTGTGGGAGCGGAATTTCGCAGTTACTTATTTCCTCATACAATTTTTTGCTGCAATATAATAATAATAGTAATAATAATAATAATAATAATAATAATAATAATAATAATAATAATAATAATTTGTTTTTTGGGGGAATGGAAATGGCGCAGTATCTGTCTCATATATCTTGGACACCTGAACCGCGCCATAAGGGAAGGGGAAATGAGGGAGTGAAAGAAGAAATGAAGAAAGAGGTGCCGTAGTGGAGGGCTCCGGAATAATTTCTACCACCTGGGGATCTTTAGCATGCACTGACATTGCACAGCACACGGGCGCCTTAGCGTTTTTCCTCCATAAAAACGCAGCCGCCGCGGTCGGGTTCGAACCCGGCAATATAATTGGCAGCTACTGGTTTCTACAGACTGCGGCTTCGCAGCAGCTCACCCAGTGAAGCGCTCAGAGAAGCCAATTCCTCCTCTCTCTCGCAGGCTGGTCTGATGCACAAGAACGGCTACCCCGTCCAGGTGCACCACGTGTTCACCGAGGACGACTACATCCTGGAAGTGGACCGAATGCCATACGGCGCCAATGGGGACACGCCCAACATGCGGCCGCCCGTGCTGCTTGTACACGGCATCGTGTCCTCGGCAGCCGATTTCGTCATCAACCATCCACACCAGAGCGCAGGTAATACATACTGCTCGCTAGTGGAATCCTTACGTCGGCCATGATTGCCTCATCTATGCACGCGGATTCACAAACTCTTTTTGTAAGAAGATAAACAAAGAAAAGGAAATGCTCACCCGTAATTCTTAAAGGGACTATGCAACGAATAAAAAGTCACTTGTAAATGTTTTCAATGCTTAGACATGATGCTAAGAAGCATTCACACCAAGTATGAGTCTTCAGAACTCAGCCGGCAATTTATTATGAACTTTTAAACACCGTTATTTTTCAAAATTCGCGGCCGATTGGTGTGCTCGTAGTGACTGATTTTGGAACTAAAATCGTGGAACAAAGACATAACTGTATCATGACGTCGCCAGGCCTCCACACGCTCTCATTCGCTGGGGCCACGGCAGCCACGACGTCACGGGCACACTTCCGGTAGCCGTGAAAATCGTCTGCTCGTGCCGCCGCGCGACCCTCTCGGGCAAGCGCGAGCCAGGGCATTGCCTTCGCGCATTTTCCTCTGCCACCTCCTTCTGTCGGGAGTTCCGGAGCCACTCGCGGTCGTAAAAGCGAGCAGTCGCGTCCCGAGGTCTGGGTTTATTACTGCTAATTACCACAGATGACAAGCAAAGAAACCCGACGCGCGCCGCAATCCAGGAAGGCGAAGAGACCGGAGAGATGCCGCCACGCCGCGGACGCTGCTGCTGGGGCGCTGGGTGCGACAACCGGAAGTTGCAAAATAAACGTCAGCGGATGACGTATTCATGGGCGGGGCGCAGTCCAACAGCTGTTTTCTTTATTTTTTTCTGGTGCTCCTCGTGTACGAGTTGAGGGGGGAGAGGAGGAGCGTAATTTTTAATCGTCTATATCTTCGCTGTTATCGATGCTAGCTTAAAAATTCTCGCGTTGGGGGGACGAGTGATGAAATGTCTATCTCTCGTCTGCTTTACGTAATCTCAATTAATTTATTGCATAGTCCTTTTAAAAACCTGCCTGAGTTTGAGGCTAGTAATTTGGAATGCCGAATTTTCCAGTGAACTGCATCACGCACAGCAACCACTGCTGTAATTGCCATTAGTGCACATTTACTTAATAAGTGGTTGTGAACTGTCGTTGCGTTCAATGTGAACTGTGGTTACGTTCTGCGATGAGGTTGTGTTACCGAAAGCACAACGCAGTGAAGCTTTGTTGGTTTCCTTCTTTAATTTCACCTTTATATGCATGCGTAGCTCTCTTTGGTTCGTATTTATCCTAGCGTGTCGGAATTACGGCTTAGTTTCGTTTGCTGATGCGAAGAACATAGCACGGAAACACGAAGAACAACAGAAGGAGGTACATAAAATGAATGTCTTGTGTCTTCTTGTGTTCCTCTTTTGGTTACCGCGCCGTCTCCTTCAACTTGCCCTGCAGCATGCCCTCTTGAACTATTCGTTCTCTGAGAACACCTAAAAGCGACATCGGAGATAATCAGTGAAATGGAAGAGCTTAACTGTATTGTTATATCCCGTTTCCTTCGCCACCAGACTTCACTCTAGCCTTGAATAACATAAAATTGCTGGTAGTGACAGAAAGATCATGCTTCAACCTAGCGTGGCTAATGTGATCTTTTAGTGTTCTTTTGGCCCACACGAGGGGACACTGAAATTCTTACTGCTGGATTGAATTTTCTGTGCGTAAGTATAGCCGGAAAGTTGTCCCCAAACATGCACAAATTACGATAATGGCAGACATAATTTGCTGTGTGCGCAGGATTTCTTCTGGCAGACAGGGGATTCGATGTCTGGCTCATCAACACAAGGGGGACGCCATATTCAAACTACCACAGGACCCTGACTACCAAGGACCCGGAATTCTGGGAGTGGAGGTGAGTGCTGCACTAAATTGCTCACAGTGGAACAATTTTCTACTAGCGTGGCTCATGTGTTGAAGAGCAATTTAACGCCTCACAGTGTGTAGAGTCGGTGACATGTAAGCAACGAAGGGAAAGAATACTTGCGCGGCGACTCAGCTTAGCGTGGCTCACTTTTCCTCTGAATTAAGGCGCATAGACAAGAAACGTCGGACGCATAGAAGCACACCAGATACTGTGCAGGCCTTTTCCAGTTGCCTATCACTTGTTTCCTTGCTAGCAGTTTTCTTCGTAATTTTCAGGACATCCCTACCGCGTCTACACTTGGCATCAAACAATGGACGTCAATCAAGAAAGCGCAAAGGGTTGTCTCTGCAAGTGCTAAGCGTTTTAATTGTGATTTAAAAGAGACAGCGTTTTGTATGCAACAAGAAATTGGTACATAACTAAATAAACAGGGTCGCTAATATGTGGGGGTGCTTAGTGCCCCTCCAACGTTTCGAGAAAAGAACTGTCTTTGTCGGCATGAAAAAAAAAACACGATTGCCAAACCCTCTGGTCGAAAACATTGGCAACAGACATAAAACTCTCTCCCCCTTGCGCTCGCCCCCTCCATACCTTGATTATTTTGTTTGTGTTGTCAAGGACCTCATCCTCCTATCCCCTCTCTGCTGTGAGCGTAAAGGTTAAGTATAAGGATGGACAGAATAACCCTTCGTGTACACTTTCTTGCGCGTTACTTAAGAATCCGGTGAACTCGCCAGGGAATTGAACTTTACTCCATCCACAGGTGGTTAGCAGTGGAGCGGAAACTGAAGACTCGAGGGGATGGTTTCCAGACTTGTTTGCTCTCGCGAGCATCTGGTGCGGGCGATTTTGTGGAAGCCGTCACCTCGTGCTTCTGGCTTCCATTACTAAGCCACGAAGTGCTTATCAAGTCAATAATTCACCTGTGTGTTCAATTACGCTTTTTTTTCTTTTTTCTATTTCTAAAATAGTCCAGGTCCTAATGTGACCCAAGAAGGAGCGATCGCTGTGTACATTCCATGTTTCCAGAGATTCTCGTCAACTCAAAACACCGAACAGGTGCGAAATTGCGGAAATAAAAGCAGGGCATGGTATTCAACAAAAAGCAACTGGCTAAATGAAGTCTATTGCAAAAAGCAAAACGCGATTTCACTTTTTAATGTAATTCTGACCAAAAAGTTAAACTCACAGTCTATATGGTGGGCCTTCGGTAAATGAAGTCACCGAGCCTTCCGTTACTTATTCAATGTAGTCCTCAATCTCGAAACCAGCGCGCATAGTTCATTTCCTGCGGACACATATAAAATTCGCTGAAGAAAGAAAACAAGAAAAAAATACGCCTCTCCGGTAAATAAACCGCTACAAATTTCTTCATGCGCTTAAACTTGCTCAGTGTTCCTAACATCTTTTGCAGCTTCGACGAAATCGGGCGGTACGACTTAGCGGCGACGATAGACTACATTACGGACGTCACCGGGTTTCCAAACATCAGCATCGTGGCGTGGTCTCAAGGATTCACAGAAGCCATTGTGCTGCTTTCAACAAGGCCGGAGTACAACGCTAAGGTTTGCAAAATTTTTTTAAGATCTTCACATGATTATTACCGAAAAGGGCAGTGATACCATGAATAAAAAAAAAAGGCTATCCCACCGCTAAATGCAATCAATGTCACCATCGGCGACATATGTCATAGTAGGAAATTCCCGCATTGACGTGCTGCCTAGTCAGAGTGTTATCCAGCCGGGCCGGGGTGTGGGCGCTCTCAGCAATGTGCATTTTGTGATTAGTGTGGACCACGTCACCATATACTGAAATTGTAATAAAGTGGTTTGCGCTTAAATTGAGGACAGCGCTGGAGAACTACGGAAAGGGAAATGGTAGCTGTAGCCTTACGAGACCGGATGAAAGCAGAGTGGGCCAGTGAGCAGACGCGACTGAGTGATGACATTGTCGAAATGAAAAATGGGCATGTGCAAGGCGTGTAATGGAAAGTTAAGATAACTTAATGTTATTGACAGCACGGCGCCTTAATTGCTTTGTTCCTAAAAAAAAGCGGGCTTACAAAATAGGCCCTTGGATAGCTAGAGAAATACTTGACATCAAAAGAAGACTAAAGCGCAAACAAAAGACATTTTCACTCAACCCTAATCCTGAAAATAAACTTTGTATTAGGCACCTGAGTCTGGATATAAAGGGGCTTCCTAAAGAATCAGGACAGAGGTTTGATAATGTGACACTAACGAAATTTCTTTTTTGAGTCGCACCGCAAATTTCAGTGTTATATCAACCCATTCACTGCTAAGCATCCTGTTGAAAGAAATAACTCACATAAGCGTGCTGATAATGGTGCTCTGCCTCATTCTGAAGATGAAGCTCAAAGTCTCCTTGTGAAGGGATCGAATGGGCAGCTGCGTTGAATCACTGTGAGGTCGATCACGCGCCCAGTCCGTGGGCTGCCAGGACGCGTCCCCAACACACTCTCGCCACTTCCGGCACATTATGGTTCCTGCTGTCTCTGCGGCAGTGATGAACAGCCCTAATGGGGGCCCACTCGGCTTCGAAGGTCAGGCACCTGCGCTGCACAACGCTGCGCGGGGACCGAAAGGCCGACGCTGCCCTCGCGCAGAAGGTTTCATTACGGGAAAACGGGGTCTCTTTCCGAGGCGGGAGCATTTAGCTGCTCGCCTTAAACAAACACAGCCGCGTCCACCGCCGATGGCTCGCGGCGCCGCGGCCCGCCGCCCTTGCCGACACCCGACACACTGTCGTTGCGTCTCGCGGGGGGGTCCCGTGCCGTGAGCTAATGGGGACGTCGGTTTCGGGGAATTGTCCCGGGCGGCGGACGTCCATTTTAACCCCCGTAAACAACAGATGCGGATCCCTCGTTGACGCCGCCGCGTGCATTAGTGGCACCGCGGACACGCCGGCGCCTCCTTGAAGCATCTGTCGAGAGACGACTCCCAGTTGTTTGGACCCTCCCGGAATGTTGTCGCGCCTCGTCCGTAACAGCGGCAAGCTAAGCCGCGTATGCGCACGAGAGGCGCCCCGCTGTGGTCCGATGACAGGACTAAGTGCGGAACAGCTGCGGGCCGGACGAGAGTCAAAGGAAAACGATTGCGCCTGCGGGCACAATGGGAGGTTGTTTTTGCTTTTTCTTCTGGGGGCGAGAGTGTGAGCAATACTGTGAAGGCATGGGGCGTGCCACCTAAACCTGGTGGGCCAATCATTTCGAGTGTCTATTCCCGGAATGCCATGTTCGTATAGCTATTTTGATGTTCCTTTCGTGTTGGGCATTTTAGGGAAAGGGTTTTGAACCTTGCCGAAGCGGGAAGGCGTGCCATACAGTTTTTGAACCAATCAGGTGTTAGTTGTTTGTGATTGGGTGATGCAAGGGGTGGGCCAGTCTCCTAGGTCTTTAAAACCAGGTCCGGAGCCGGGAAAAGGCGTTCTGAGCTAGATTTAGATCCCTTGCATCTTTGGCGATGCCAAGGAGGGAAGATTTTCCCTTAGCCAGTTCCATGTAATCATGCTTGCCGTTTATTCTGTTGTAAATATGTGAATTCCTGTATAAAGTTTCAGTTTTCCTTCCTTCAGTCAAGTTTTGCCGGATCTCGTCTGTTATACCGTCTCGTCTCGGACGGTGGGGCACCCGGTGGTGGAGCCCGGTATACGAGTTATACGAAATCTCACCACGACCAAGAAGAACGAACCTATCTTTACTGGCGCAGTCGACAGGATCCTTTCGTTATCAGGAGATAGCAAAGGAGGAAGAGACGACGTTCCGGCAACGGGCCAAGCATCGGCGGCTGAGGAGGAGCAAGAGCTGAAGGCAGGAATCGGCAGCTTCCAAGGGAACCAGCAGCGGAGACTCCAAGGGTGGACCAGCAGCGCAAGGCGGTAGCCGGTCGGGAGAAGCTGCGTGGGGAAGCGGGCGGCGACAGAGAGACAGCGACAGCGACGAAAGTCGGACGCCAGCGAGGTGCATCTCATCAGTGGGTGAGTCCTCTTTGCCTTTCACCTTGGCGGGGGCATTGCTGTCTGGATAGGCGGTCTGGGAGTGCATGAACACCCGGTTCGCACACTTAAACCCGGACAGGCGGAAAGCGAGCACGATGAGTGAGGGAGAGGAAACGGTTGTTTCGGAGGACAGTTCGTCTGTGTCTAACGCTCAGATTAGCAAGATGGCTCTGGAAATGAAAAAAGAAGAGGCCAGAGCTGCTGAGGAGCACCGTCGAGCTCTCGAGGTCCAGCTTGAACTTGCAAAATTCCAAGCAAGCAACAAAGGAGTAAGCCTGGAGCAGAACGCCACGGCGTTGGAGAGAAGCGACTCGCGAGCGGAGTTCTGTCGGTACTCGAAATGGTTGTCGGGAGTGCTCCCGAAGTTCCCGGCAGAGGCAGAAGTGCCTGTCTGGTTCGAGTCGATTGAACACACCCTGGAGGCCTACGCGGTCCCGAAGGAACAGTGGGGCCAAATTGTATTTCCGCTAATAGTGGATAAGGTGCGGTTCTTGTCGACGCGCTTGACACCTTCGCAGCATAAGGAGTACGAAGTCCTGAAGAAAGTGGTGCTAGAAGAGCTTAAGCTCTCAGCGGGAGAATATCGCAGAAGGTTCATAACATCGAAAAAACTGCCTAATGAGAGCTGGAGGGCGTTTGCGACTCGCCTGCAGAGTTATCTCAATTTCTATGTGGAGGAAAGGGGGGTGAAAACGTTGGAGGGAATTGTTGAGTTGCTAGTGGCGGACCAACTAAAGAACACCCTGTCTGAGGACGCCCTTCGATACGTAACTTTGCAGGAGGGTGAGGGATGGAAGAAAGCGCCAACGTTGACGGCATTACTGCAGACGTTCGAGGAAGCGCAGGGAAAGAACAGCGCAGTGAAAAAGCACGAGCAGAAAAAGGGGGAGAGCTCAAATGGTCGAGACGGAAAGCGAGATACGTACCAACCCAAACGGGAGGCGACAGGAATACAAAGGCCGGACACGAAGCAGAAGTATAAAGGGTGCTTTTCGTGTGGGTCGATGGGCCACAGGAGGGCCGAATGCCCGCATGGCTCGGGACGAACACCCACGAAAGCGCTTAATGCTAAAGGGGAAAGCCTTACTGCACGGGTGGCGACACAGGCACGAGCGGCCGCACAAAGCGAACTAAGACCGATAACTCTGTCTTGTCAGAATAGGCAAATTAATGCAATTCTGGACACAGGCGCAGAAATCACGGTTGTGCGGGAGAGCATAGTACCCCCGGGACTGGTGGAGCCACATGGGTCCATCGAATTGGTGTCAGCCTTTGGTGAAAAGGTACGGGCTAAGCTTGCAGTTGTGCCCCTGATGTTAAACCGCGGGGCAGGCATTTTCTCCGAGATTAAAGAAGCGGTGCCAGTGGTATGCGCTCTGACCGACAAGCTAGCGTCGAGAACGGACTGTTTGCTTTCGGAGGAAGCATGGGAGTCACTGAGGGAGGAGTGTGATATGAAAGGGCTAGTAGAGGCGAACGACGGTCAGGTGGCAGACCACGTGGGGGTGGAACGGGACAAGTTACACGGGCCGCTAGAAGAGAAACCAGTCAAGGAGGGCGTAACTCCCCACGCGGAAGTGCACGCGGTGGTCGGCAGGGCAAGCGAGAGCGGCGCACTAATCGCCGAAGACACAGCTCGTAGTGTAACCGAGGAAAGCAGCGCCTCGGCGGTTTTCAGGGAGGAGCAGCGCAATGACGCCACATTGCAAGAAGTGTGGAAAAACGCCAGGGCTGGGAAAGGTGGCATAACTGAAGTAGACGGTCTCCTCTACCATAAGGAAAACTTGCTTGGGCAACCAGTAATGCAGCTGGTGCTCCCTAAATCCCGACGTCAAGAAGTACTTAGGTTAGCCCATGAATCAAACTGGGGCGGTCACCTTGGATTCAGGAAAACTAAGGCGCGAATCAAGTACACGTTTTATTGGCCAGGTATTGAAGGGGATGTAAGGGCATACTGTAACAGCTGCCATGGGTGTCAGACAAGGGCGGATCGCCGCCAGACGGACAGAGTGCCGATAGAACCGCTAACGAGGCCTCGATACCCGTTCGAACAGGTCAACGTCGACGTTATAGGTCCATTGGATCCACCCTCAGGAAGGGGTCACAGGTACGCGTTGTGCATCATCGATTTGTGCACACGATGGCCTGAGGTGGTGTGCTTGCGCTCCCTCAGTGCGAAGGCCACCTGTGACGCGCTCCTGACGGTGTTCAGCCGGACGGGAATTCCGGAAGTAGTCGCCTCAGACTGCGGGACAAACTTTACGGCCGAACTCACACAAGAGTTTCTGAAGAGGCTAGGCTGCTCGCCAAGGTTTTCAACGCCGGGGCACCCCGAAAGTAACGGCGCGGTCGAACGTTGGAACCGGACATTTAAGAACATGCTGTATCATATCATCCAGGAGGAAGGAAAGGAATGGGACAAGTTTGTGCCCTTCTTGTTATGGGCGTACCGCGAGGTACCACATGACACGACGGGCGTCGCCCCGTTCCAGATGCTGTACGGGCGAGAACCAACCGGTCCGCTGGTGGTTTTAAAGCGCAGCTGGGCGGGACAGATAAGTGTACCAGCTATGCTGGGGCCGTCCCCATCACAGTATATGCGGGAGCTGAAGAGGCGCCTAGAGCATGCAGCGGAGGTGGCACAATTAGTGAGCTCGAAGCAGCAGAACGCGTACGCGACCCAGTACAACAGGCGGGCGAAGGACAAAACTTTTCAGATAGGAGACAGTGTGCTGGTGTTTGACGAGCAACGTCCTGGAAAAATGTTCCCGCAGTAGAAAGGGCCGGGCAGCGTTGACGGAAAGTATCGCGAACACTCGTACTTCGTGCAGATGCCAGGAGGTGCCCGAAAATTAGTACACGCCAGCAAACTACGGCCGTATCAGAAGCGCGTAATGACAGTTGGGGTGATATTTGATGAGGACAGGGCGTTTGGCGAAGTAGAGTACGTGCCTCGATCGGTGTCAACGCGGGCTACAGTATCGGTCCTCCCCAAGGACATGACGGCCCATCTGAAGGCGGAAGAAGGCGACCTCATTCGCAAAGTGTTCACCGAACACCGAGGCCTATTCGACGACAAGCCGGGAGTAGCGAAAATAGGAGAACACAGGATCGTTTTAGAGGAGGGCTTCACACCGAGGTCAGGTTACCCTTATCGAATACCCGCAAGCCTAAAAGGCGAAGTGGGCAAGCAAGTAGATGAGCTACTTGAGATGGGTCTGATTTTTCCCTGCGAAAGCCCCCACGCCCATCCCGTGGTCTGTGTCCCCAAAAAGGACGGGTCGATGAGAATGTGTGTGGACTTTAGAAAGCTCAATGCGGGGACAGTGGCAGATGCCTACCCAATGTCGTTGCAGCAGGAGCTCATTCTGAGCGTAGGAAGGGCTAAGTACATTACGCTCCTCGACCTTAGAAGAGGGTATTGGCAGGTGCCCCTGGCACAGTCGGCTCAGCTACTCACCGCTTTTGTCTGCCATCGGGGGCAGTTTGCGTGGACGGTAATGCCGTTTGGGCTGAAAAACGCGGCCCAGACGTTTCAAAGAGCCATGAACGAGCTTTTACTCCCGCATTCTGCCTACGCGTGTGCGTACTTAGACGACATCGCCGTGTTCAGCGAGGCGTTGCCTGACCACATACGACACTTGCACGCCGTCTTCGCAGCGTTAGAGAGGGCGAACCTGAAAGTTAAGCTGGAAAAGTGTCAGGTGGCGAAAGGGTCAATCCGTTACTTGGGACACATAGTGGGCTCGGGAAATCACGCACCCGATCCCGAAAAATTGAAAGCCATTAGGGGACTGAGGGCACCGAAAACGAAGAAAGAGCTCCGTAGCGTGCTCGGGCTGTGCGGTTATTACCGGGGCTATGTGCCCAACTATGCGGAGGTGGCAGCGCCGCTGACAGAGCTAACGGGGAAAAGGATTCCTAACAAAATTCCGTGGCCCGCGGAAGCTGAAAGTGCGTTTCAGCGACTCAAGGCGGCACTCTGTGAAGCTGCGGCTCTCGGGACGCCCGATGCTGGCAAGCCGTTTTGGCTGTACACGGACGCCTCAGCGGTTGCGGCGGGAGCCTGTCTCTCCCAGTGTGCCGCGGATGGCTCCGAGCGGCCAATTGCGTTCGCGAGTTGCAGATTTTCTCCAACGCAGGCTCGATGGTCAACCATAGAAAGAGAGGCGTTTGCAGTCATCTGGGGGCTGGGGAAGTTCGACCTCTGGTTGTTCGGCGCTCAGGTTACTGTGGTGTCTGACCACAACCCCCTCTCCTTTCTTACTCTCACCACGCCTCAGGGAGCGAAGCTGACGCGTTGGGCACTTGCCCTACAGAGATATAATGTGTCAATAAAACACAGGAAAGGGAGCGCTCACGGTAACGCTGACGCGCTGTCTAGGTTGCCGAACGACAGCTGGGAGGCAGACAGCAATGATCACGCCGGGGGGCAAGGAAGAGAGGACATGTGTACCAAAGAGCAAACCCAGTGACGTGTGCTGTGGCAGTAACTGGAACTGCGGTGTAATCCGCTCGTTTGGGTGTTTGCAGTGTCGCAATGTGTTTGCAGTGTCACAATGTGTTTGCAGTGTCACAATGTGTTTGCAGTGTCGCAATTTGTTTGCAGTGTCGCAATGTGTTTGCAGTGTCACAATGTGTTTGCAGTGTCACAATGTGTTTGCAGTGTCGCAATTTGTTTGCAGTGTCGCAATTTGTTTGCAGCGTTGCGATGTGTTTGCAGTAGTATCCCCACTACTTAGGTCGCCCTCGGAGCGATTTTATAGGCGAAAAGGGATCCCTCGTTGTGTTATAATTCTACAAGGTGCCATTTGGGCCCCTGGTAGAATCTTAGGGGGGGCGTGTGAAGGGATCGAATGGGCAGCTGCGTTGAATCACTGTGAGGTCGATCACGCGCCTAGTCCGTGGGCTGCCAGGACGCGTCCCCAACACACTCTCGCCACTTCCGGCACATTATGGTTCCTGCTGTCTCTGCGGCAGTGATGAACAGCCCTAATGGGGGCCCACTCGGCTTCGAAGGTCAGGCACCTGCGCTGCACAACGCTGCGCGGGGACCGAAAGGCCGACGCTGCCCTCGCGCAGAAGGTTTCATTACGGGAAAACGGGGTCTCTTTCCGAGGCGGGAGCATTTAGCTGCTCGCCTTAAACAAACACAGCCGCGTCCACCGCCGATGGCTCGCGGCGCCGCGGCCCGCCGCCCTTGCCGACACCCGACACACTGTCGTTGCGTCTCGCGGGGGGGTCCCGTGCCGTGAGCTAATGGGGACGTCGGTTTCGGGGAATTGTCCCGGGCGGCGGACGTCCATTTTAACCCCCGTAAACAACAGATGCGGATCCCTCGTTGACGCCGCCGCGTGCATTAGTGGCACCGCGGACACGCCGGCGCCTCCTTGAAGCATCTGTCGAGAGACGACTCCCAGTTGTTTGGACCCTCCCTGAATGTTGTCGCGCCTCGTCCGTAACAGCGGCAAGCTAAGCCGCGTATGCGCACGAGAGGCGCCCCGCTGTGGTCCGATGACAGGACTAAGTGCGGAACAGCTGCGGGCCGGACGAGAGTCAAAGGAAAACGATTGCGCCTGCGGGCACAATGGGAGGTTGTTTTTGCTTTTTCTTCTGGGGGCGAGAGTGTGAGCAATACTGTGAAGGCATGGGGCGTGCCACCTAAACCTGGTGGGCCAATCATTTCGAGTGTCTATTCCCGGAATGCCATGTTCGTATAGCTATTTTGATGTTCCTTTCGTGTTGGGCATTTTAGGGAAAGGGTTTTGAACCTTGCCGAAGCGGGAAGGCGTGCCATACAGTTTTTGAACCAATCAGGTGTTAGTTGTTTGTGATTGGGTGATGCAAGGGGTGGGCCAGTCTCCTAGGTCTTTAAAACCAGGTCCGGAGCCGGGAAAAGGCGTTCTGAGCTAGATTTAGATCCCTTGCATCTTTGGCGATGCCAAGGAGGGAAGATTTTCCCTTAGCCAGTTCCATGTAATCATGCTTGCCGTTTATTCTGTTGTAAATATGTGAATTCCTGTATAAAGTTTCAGTTTTCCTTCCTTCAGTCAAGTTTTGCCGGATCTCGTCTGTTATACCGTCTCGTCTCGGACGGTGGGGCACCCGGTGGTGGAGCCCGGTATACGAGTTATACGAAATCTCACCACGACCAAGAAGAACGAACCTATCTTTACTCTCCTAATCCTGATTTACAAATTGGCGAACAAGGCTTTCTAAATCTGCTATTGCATATTGGGACAAAGAAATGACATGGCCCTGATTGTATCCCTCACGAGTGTTCGTACAGGTACATTGAATGGGCCTCTTTTTACTTGAAAGCTTTTTATTCATCTGTTACTAGCAGTAGTTTTCCCCTTGATTGTGAGAGAGAAAAAAGATATAACGGTCAATAAAATTGAAAATACTTCGGTTAACAGTTATCATCCAATCTCTCTCACTAGTACAGCTTTGAAATTACTTGAACACATTACTTGAACATAAGCACCTACTCACCTATCTCGATGAGCATGATGTCCTATATTATTGCGAGTCTGTAAAATGCAGTGTACACAGCAGATTAATGCAGTCGGCACAAATTAAACGTTCGCAAAATGGTTTTTCTCATATGTATCGTCTCGTGAACAATATGTAGCGTTTAGATATGTCGTCAGTTTGAAATTCTTCCCGTCTCTTCCGGTGCGCCGCAAGGTAGTGTCTTAAGTGCACTATTATTTTTATTAATGATCTACTAAATAGCATTCATGTTACATTGACTTTTTGCGTTGGCTTTTTGAGTAATCGAACGAGCCGATCGATAAATACCTCATGAATACATCAATCAATCATTTACACCAGACCTACGGTGGAATAACTATTCTGAAAACGTTGTCTCCGAATATTCTAAATTAATATGGTACCTGAGACGCATTATGCACAGAGAAGCTCCGAATGTAAGTGGCTCACATACAAAACGTTCGTTAGACCGGTAATTGAATACGCGAAAGTAGTATAGGAACCTCACAGCGCAAAAAATTGTCTCTAACATGATAGGATGCAGCGCCTTGCTTCAAGATGTATCTGTAATAAATACCTCCGCAACCAATCTTCAACACAACTCAACAAACAATCTCTAGCGATTCTAGAAACGAGAACTAGGTTTGAAAGGCTGAAAATCCTTCACCTCATTACAAACAATTTTTTCAAAGCAAATGAATCAGGTTGCTTTGAAATCAAAACCAATGAAACATCAAGGCATCGCGATACTAAGTTCGTCCCATTACCGACCGTACGGAATGATTAAGTTTACTTTCCACACCCGCCGCGGTGGCTGAGTGGTTAGGGCGCTCGACTACTGATCCGGAGTTCCCGGGTTCGAACCCGACCGCGGCGGCTGCGTTTTTATGGAGGCAAAACGCTAAGGCGCCCGTGTGCTGTGCGATGTCAGTGCACGTTAAAGATCCCCAGGTGGTCGAAATTATGCCGGAGCCCTCCACTACGGCACCTATTTCTCTCTTTCTTCTTTCACTCCCTCCTTCATCCCTTCCCTTACGGCGCGGTTCAGGTGACCAACGATATATGAGACAGATACTGCGCCATTTCCTTTCCCCCCAAAAAACCAATTATTATTATTATTTACTTTCCACGAAATTGCAAAGACTGGAACTTCCTTTCAAACTCTGCTTTCTTGTCTACATCATAAGCTGAATACTTGCATCATTTAGATAATTTGCTTATGGTACTAGCTCAGAGGTATGGTTATTTTGCTGTTATTGAAGCGAGCTGTTAAACTCGTTTCTGATGTAATGCATCTTCATTTGTTTAAGTTTTTGTTTAGATCCTATTTTCTATTAGGCGTTCTATGCCTATGTATTCAGCACGTGTCTTTTCTAGCACTACTAATTTTACTGTTGATATTTGGCCGTTTCCTTCTCCACTCCTGTAAGTCTCCTTGTTGGGGCTGACAGTATTAATAAATGAAATGAAATGAAGGCATAGGAGTGAATTACAAGATAAGGCAAGCGTAGCAGGGGACGTCAGTGGGTCGGGTGGGCAGGTAAGATTAGGAAGGTTGTGGGGATAATGTTGCCTTTCTGTCCCCCGAAAGAGCTGACCGATTTAACAGTGATAGATTTGACAGCCTGAAATGCATTCAGGCCTACGCTGTTCGTCTATTCCAATCATGTTCTGTTGTGGCAGGTAAATCTCGTGGCAGGCTATGCCCCTGTCGCGAACATCAGCCACATCGAGACGCCGGTCACCCTTCTTGGTCCAGTCGCAGAAGTCGTAGCGGTGAGTAATCGTTGATTTTTATTCTTTTTTATTACGATAGCCTCTCAATGATGAACGCTGAAAGCATGTCGTGCTATTATGAAAATGGTGCAGTTGATGTATTCGTGCCTATTTAAGCTATTTTCGTCGCTTTTAAGTTCGTTATGAAAAGTCGGCGACAAATTGTGTACGTATCGTGTGATCCCCAAGCGAATAGAGCTTTGTTTTTAGCCGCTGGCAAGCGTCCAAACTTGTGGTGGTGAAGGAAGAGCTTTTTAACTGTCATCTCCACAAGCTCTGTCTCCAACCGAAGGCTAATAATGAAGCTAGTGGTTTAGTTTGCGGATCACGTGGCCCATAGAATTTTTGTTCCTGGTTTGACGCAGCTTATTCCTGTATATAGTGTAGTTTTGGCCGCGCTCAACAGATGGCATACCATACCCCCTGAGCAGCAACGAACCGATGGAATGGGGATCCCTGACGCAGCACCCAAGGACCGAGCTGAATTGCCGGACGCAGTATAGATCGAGGGTGCATTTCTGCATAAAAAATGATGAATGTCGATTCAACGTCACATGGCTGTCAGAAAATTTAGCAGAGATCAAATGACTAACGTGACTTCCGCAATCTCTTCTTGTGAGTCTCATCGGAGTGTTTCTACGGTCGGACCAGTCGGTCAGAACACCGCTATAGTAACTCTGATTGCCTGCTTCTAAGATGCCTCGACAGGTGCTGCAAACAGCACAAACTACCCAATGTTATCGCGTTGATTGAACCTTCATAACTGCGCAGCTGCAGGAATGTGTTACGTGTGCATGAATATTTTTGCCCGCGTGCATAAACAGATTGGACCGAATAATTATCATTATTAACCACAGCGCAGCCATTCGGGCTCAAAAACAAAGCTGCATCGTTTTAGCATGCTTTTGTAGTTGAAAAGACGACCTCCATGGTATAATACCTTCCCAGATTTCTTGTTCTAGCTAACACTTAACTACACACTATAAAGAACACTAGACAAAACAAGTGAGCACACCCGCTGTCTTGCTCTGTGTAGTGTTCTGTATAGTGTAGTAGTGAGTGTAGAGTCTAGTATAGCGTTCGTTTGAAGAAGATTAATTTTAGAAGACATTACCAACTTGCCCAAAACGGTTCTTAAAAAAAAAAAGAAATACACATGCCGAAAGAGAAAGCTTAACACTTTCATTGTCATACCTGTATGTCTGCGTTCAGGCGAATAGTGGGTGTAATGATAGCTTTATTTGAAACTGAATGCTATCGAAAAAAATTCAACAAATACATATTTACCACACCTAGACCACTGCAGCTATTAGCATCAGAAAAATATCTTTTTAGCCTCGTCTTCAGAACTCCAGGGTTATGCCGCCTCATGTCATTTACGTCGACTGTGAAAAGAGGCGCGGTATCATTTGCGTAAATTACAAACGACTTCACTAATAAAAAGCTGAAGTAAGCAGCAAGTTCGGATAATCAAGGAAATGCTTGGTCAATTCGCAGTCCTTTTTGAATCTCTTCACGATGGGCGGATTCCTGACTTCAAACAGCATCACCCGGTTCCTGATCACTAACTTCTGCAACAACATTTTCCGTGGTGCCTGCTACCTCCCCATCAACGTGATCGTGGGTGCCAGCAGAGAACAGTTAAATAAGGTGAGATATATAGAGTATACATGGGTGGCTAATCATGACGCCCAGTGTCAAGAAGCAGAACACGGCGGCGATAATGTCGTTATTCCTTTACAAGTTGCACAAATATCCCATTTTCTTGGGTTTGCGTTGTATGACTGGCTGCACTAATAGCCTAATTGTCAACTGCCGCAGCTCATTAATGCTCAGTTCTAGAACAGCCTTGAAAATGACAAATATCGACCTGCGTCCACTTATAGGAACGCTACTACAAGGTAAGCTAAAGGCTTGACTGAGCACCTGAATATGTTGCTGCTCGACCAACAAGCCGTGTTTCAAGGGCTAGGGGATTGAGATTTCTTTTTGCGCATTTTCGGCCCTTGCATATATGATGATGGTGAAGCTTTTGGGGGGAATGGAACTGGGTCAGCTTGGCCAAAGAGCTTCATGGATGACTTGCTTTGTCTGAGTAAGGTGGGACCGAAGACCCATTTCTTCAAGCATTTTGCCCCAAAGAAGCCGTGCAGCAGGGATATGAAAGGCATGCGCCGACTGCATGCACAGCTTTGTGAGGCAAAATTTGTGAAAATTAAAAAGCTTTACGACACTGTTATGTATATACTAAAACAAGGGTCTGTTATTCTGATATGTATCAAAATCTTTATTTTAAAGTGTTTCCATCGATCGCACCGGAAAGTTAAGACTGCCATAGAAAGCAAACTGGGAACGCTTTTGACGACAGCAAAACCGTGAATAGAAAAAATATACAAGACTGCCGTTGGGTAATCTGCGGATATATTGATTGTTATAGCGAAATCTTACATTATACGAAAAAAATTAGTTCATAAATGGTGTCCCGCTCAAAAATCCTTTTGTACAGAATTGCTGGGTATGGGAAACCCGAGGCAATCCGAGGCAGTTTCGATAAGAAATTTAGGTCAACTGCTCGTCGTGTAATTCAATGTAGTTTCCGACTACACTCGCCACTCTAATAAGGTCCTAGAAAATTCTCAAGCTGCGAACGTCACCATATGTAGACCAGTTCAGCGTCATGAAGGCTTTTGCCTGTTCTCTAGCTTGAAAGCAATGTCCTGCAAAAAACCCCGTGGCACCTCTGTCCTCCCCAATCGACTCGCCCTGCCTCGTCATGTTCGGGGCAGCCATAATGAAATAGTGTACATCACTGTGAGCACTCAAGCATAAAAAATGAACCCGCCGTTTCTGTTCTAGACCCGAATACCAGTGTACCTTGCTCACATGCCGGCGGGGACATCAACTCGGAACATCATCCATTACACTCAGGTAACTTAACATTTACGACACGACTTCCGCATAGAGATAGCTGGCATGGAAAGTAATTATTTAGCATTGTGCTTCTTGTTTCTCAATTTTTCTTGCACTTTCGTTAGTCGAGTAAAAAAACTGGAGCAAATTCGTGACAATGCACTCATTGTGTCCAGACGTGCACACAATAATTGCTGATAACTATGTGCGCAAAGCTTAGGCAACCTTTGTAAAGCCGACTACCGTACAAATGAAAAGTTTGAAATCAGTGTAACTGTAAACACTATCAGTACCCAGCGCCCTGATGTAGCTTTATAGAACTTCGATCGCACAGCTGTCTGGAAACAGAGCAGAAGGTAATGTTTGGTGCAGTCCTGAGGTGGGCCATAGCGGACTTCATTTCGAAGAGTCGTTTTTACGCATTCGCCTTGGGACTGCAATTTTTCCGGGATATTTGTGTTTTATGGAAGTCATTGCATCTTTTTTTAAGCTTTCAAACGAATAACGCAGTTGTCCATCGACAACAATCACCTCATTACACATTTATTTGGTAATTACTCGCGCTTCAGTAACAGGAACATCTTGGGGCCGGAAGAAGCCGCAATCTCTCATGCGGTCTAAGTTTCTTGGAACTTGCACATTACTTGAAAAGACAAGAACTGATAGTATCGCATTACAATGTGTAGTTTTGCATAACAATAAACGCCATTTCTTTCCTTTGCAGATGTACAGGGCACGAAACTTTCTGATGTACAACTATGGCTTTGAGGAAAACATGATGCGATATGGTCAGGTAAGAGCAACGAAAGGAGTGGCGTCCTCGGCCTGTGAAATTACAGGGTCAGTAAGCGGTTTAAGTTTACAAATGTGGCGATAGGAGATACTTTGTTAGGTCTCCTATACAGCACATTGCGTTCGGTTAGAGTGATTGCATGCCCGAGGGAACTATACACTTCAGCCTAAGGAATATGTTCAAGAATAGTTTCGAATACAACAGCGTACACAATACCGGTTAAAACATTCTTGTAGTTGCGCACTCTTGCTTTTGTCTAAAAATCAAATCTATGGCTGTTTATGGGTAGGTAGATGTTAGCCCGCAGCAAAAGACGCATTTATTGCAGAGAAAATTGCATTTCAATATCTTCTCTCCACTCAACACATGCTCATGACGTCTTAACCGAAAACGTTTCCGCAACCACGCGTATTGAAGTGAACAGTGCTGTAAGCAAGTATCTAGAAATAGCGCCCCCGAAAAAATGGTGTGTACGGGGTGAAGCTTACTTGCGAAACAAGCCGATTATGGCGACACCTGTATTTCATTTCTTTGTGTGTTCTAGCTTATAAGACCTCTGTTTTCAGCTAAAGTAACGCCTCTGTCGTTAGAGGGTGGTAATCTAGCTGTACTGGCCAGCTTTAATTTCTCTCCAGTGTGCCTTTCTGGCCCGCACTGCACCTCAAGTCGCTCCGATGATTCGTGCTGACGACATGGTGGCAGCTTCTTGCTTTTGCAGTGAAAAATTGTTTTTGAGTAACTTTGACTCCAGCCGGCTTACTGGCGCACATTTCCCGTTTCCGAAGACTATACATTCTGTTCTGTTGGTAAGTGACCCTGCTGAAGCTGTCGTTAAAGTAAGTCTGTAGATGCGCCGGACTTCTGGTCAACCGGACTTCTGGTCTTATAGGGGGCTCAAATCATTACCAGGAATTCGGGACAAAAAATCTAGTCTCATTACCAGGATTTCGGGACAAAAAATCTAGTCGCTTGGCTTCCACCACTACTGATCCGGAGTTCCCGGGTTCGAACCCGACCGCGGCGGCTGCGTTTTAAATGGAGGCAAAACGCTAAGGCGCCCGTGTGCTGTGCGATGTCACTGCACGTTAAAGATCCCCAGGTGGTCGAAATTATTCCGGAGCCCTCCACTACGGCACCTCTCTCTTGCTTTCTTCTTTCACTCCTTCGTTTATCCCTTCTCTTACGGCGCGGTTCAGGTGTCCAACGATATACGGGACAGATACTGCGTCATTTCCTTTCCCCAAAAAACCAGTTATTATTATTATTATTCCACCACCTGGCGGATGGCTACAGCATTCAAAAATAGCGCGTCGACATCATTGGTGACGTAAGGGCCGCACTTGAGTGGATGCTAGTAATTTCTCTCTCATCCTACGGCATGCACAATGCTAGACTAAAAAAAACGTTCCCGTCAATCCATGCAGCCGGAACCGTACGAGTACCCGCTAGAGAACGTCTTTGCTCCCATCGCCCTTTTCACCGGACCGTCTGATCGCCTTGCCGACCCCGATGACGTGCAAAGCCTGAGGGCAAGGATCCGTGACGCAATCGTTTTCGACTACGAGGTGCCCCAGGAAACCTTCAAGCACCTGGACTTCGTTGTGGGCCATGATGCCACTGCCATGGTCCATGAACCGATGATCGCTCTCGTCCAAGGGTTCAACGAGCCCCTGCCATGGCCGGCTTACTTTCGCAAATGAGGCCCACACCGGATCAAGACAGTGAAAGACTGGACTGTGTGTACTTCAATGACTACATGCACTCTCCTTTTGCGGTTGTTGTGTTGTGTCCACTGTAGTTTTTTAAGAACACTGACACCGTGACAAAGCTGAATCTCACCCGCTGCCTGAAGGCGTGGCAGGAAACAAAGATTCATTGTACAGGTCGCACAGGGAAGTACAAAGCACACCCTTCAGGTTCTGAGTGTATGATCACCGTGCTAAGGAATTCACGTTTTTTTGTATTTTCCATGTTCCAAAAACAATTATGGCTTCCTATACGCCCCTGTTGTGACGTCGCTGTTGTGACTGGGCCGTGCGTAAGTGAAGTTGGTATTTTGCATGTCTCGCGAGTTAACTGATCACGTAAAACCATTATATTATGATAATGCTGCAGTGTCGATCACATTTACCGCCAACATGCGAGCGCGTGTCTTTCGATACTATCGCGATACCTTATCACGAAATTGGAGATACCTTCTCTGGTATCAAGAAAACGTGCGTAAAACAGGTTACGCGGGGCTTCCACACACCACACGGAAGCGTCTCAATGACGTTATGCACGCGAAAGACAAGCGCTCCATCGTTCATGGTAACGTTGATCCCATACCACTGTCAAGAACTTCATGAAGGGAGGCACTAAAGGTGCCTCCGATTTGAACTGCCAGTGAGACCAACCGGCAGTCACCAGCCAACATGAGAGAGATTATGGAGGTGTTTTGTTAATAATTGCACAGTTTCCCTTCCGTAGGTTGCGCGGTAGAGAATGTGCGTACTTTAATTATCATTAAGTTGTTTATCGTGCACCAAAGAGTAAGCATCATTGATACTGTTCCATGCCCCCCCCCCCCCGACTCTGAAGGAAACAGCAGTGTTCTTTCTGACTAGTTGAGAACGCCATGCGGTATGTTGACACTGCATTTCTTCCTACATGTTATTCAAGGTGTGGAACAGCGTCGAGCCGACGCTGTAAGGTGAGCAGCTTGCAAGCACAAACTGGCAGCGCCCAGGGCAATATCTGCCACCAGGTAACTCGGCTTTGCAATGCATTAAACTTCCTGCAACTGCTCCCAACGACAGCATAAGAATTCAAGCGCAACAAAGACAGCACACAGACAGGAGAATGACTGGACATGCGCATGTCCCGCCGGTCACCTTTCTGTGTGGTATCTTTGTTGGACTTGAATTCTGTAAGCTATGCACCAACTTGCTCCACTAAGTATTTTACTGAACAGCATAAACTGCGAGAGCATTGACAGAGAGATTTGAGAACGCCATGGAGTATGTTGACATTGCATTTCTTCCTACATGTTATTCAAGATGTGGAACAGCGTCCAGGGGACGCTGTAGGGGGAGCAGCTTGCAAGCACAGACTGGCAGCGCCCAGGGCGATGGCTGCCACCAGGGAACTCGCCTATGCAATGCATTAGACTTCCTGCAACTGCTCCCAACGACAGCATAAGCTGCGAGACAGGCTGATTTGTTCGGCACACGTGGTCCGTATAGTTGAGCGAAAAGTGAGGCTAACCAATATTTTCAGCTTTACCCAACGTTTCGGGACCAACTCTGTGCCTTCTTCAGGGGTGACCGAACTCTCTCAGCTAGTTTTCTCTCAACTATCTTAAGGACCCAACCAGACGGACTTCCGTCGAAGATGCTTTAGTTCGAACGTGGTCCGTATGCTTCTGCAGTCGACTGCGCTAAGCCCGTTTGTTCCTCTGGCGACGCCTGCGCTGTAAGGCGTGTTTGTTTTAGGGTGTTAGTCGGTTCATTGTTGAAAAATAAACATACTTTGTTTTCGAATTACTTGTCCTCTTTTAAAGCCCATTATGCCAATCGGTAGTGCGGGCAGGGCGTAGTTATTTTTCTTTTTCTAGCCCCGTGTAATGTATGTCCTGGTCTGTGAACCCACAATATCTCTGCGGTTAAGGCTGAGACCATGCCTTCTTCCCGTCTCATACTACTACATCTCCTGTACTTCTGAAATTGCTGCCATGAGCGCAGCGTGCAGTGCGTCTCCAACAAGAGTAACGCACGCGGCAAGCACTTATGAGCCCGAAACGCGGGTAACAAAAAAGCTTAGTCTGTGGTCCCCACTAAGAGATTAACAAATTTACTTTGTTTTGACTGGGAACCGCTAGCTATTTTGACGCCATTTGAAGCGGGAAAGTAGGTGGGCGTCGTCTTTCGAAACAGAAAGTTAATCAGGGGGGGGGGGGGGGGGGGGGCAGTCACGGATGAGGTAGAACGCGCGGACTTTCAGAAAGCTAGGGGCAGTTCGGGCCGAGGGAGGCTCGAGCACCGGCAGAAGGGAACTTGTGAACATAATAAAGTCCAAGCGAGGGGCGCAAGGTTATGAAACAGAGAGGAAAGAGTAATGCGGAGGAACTTAGAAGGTTCATCACATTAATCGATGTCTGAGGTTGTTCCCATACACATGAACTGAGTTTTCTGACTCCTTTGTCAAACATCTTTCGTTATATCACAACGGTGCTGCGCAACAACAAGTAAAAAGGTACAGGGTCCGTGAGAAGTTCCCAGGCCACATAGTCTGCTTTTCAGCAGTAGCAGTATATTTTGGCATGCCTATGAAGCTACCATTGTTGCGAGAGGTGTTAACCGCACTTCTACTGCCATCCACACAGATTTCGAGGTGAGGAGTGTGTCATAAATGTCCCACTACACGGCTCAAAAACAGAGCCTGTGGCCTGGGAACTTTTGACGCGCCCTGTACATGGCATATAATACGGTCTTTGTTTTTTTGTTGCGAAAGTGTATAATGTGTTAATAGCCATGAAATCGAAGCTGTGGCCTTGTTCTATGTACAAAGGTTAGCGCAAAATAAGACACATTCACAAAAAAAGGTGGACAAGACAACGCGCGTTGTCTGGTCCACCTTTCTTACGAATGTGTCTTGTTTTGCGCTAACCTTTGTACATAGAACTATGCACCAACTAGCCCAGCAACAAGTGTTACTTGAGTGTGGCATTGTGGTAGAGCATCCACCTCGCACTTGGAATGTGCTGGGTTCAGTCCCTAGAGCCGCTGGGGACACACCGGTTTTCTAATGGGGAGAGAATTTACCCTGGCCTGGTGCTCGGCTTTTCTGGACGAAATGCATCCACCTCGCACTTGGAATGTGCTGGGTTCAGTCCCTAGAGCCGCTGGGGACACACCGGTTTTCTAATGGGGACAGAATTTACCCTGGCCTGGTGCTCGGCTTTTCTGGACGAAATGCTTGGGAAAAGGGCCTTGGACCAAACCGTTAGTCGCTCTCGGTGCACTGATTATTCGGCTCGTGACATAGCGGAATGATGAAGCCGTCCCTGCCGGCTTCAAACCAAGTGGTATGAGGGCCGCTCCTGAACTGTTTGTTTTCTCCTTGTCTGCAAGTGAAAACAGCGCTTGCCGAATAGGGACTAGAAGGAACATAGCACAGTGCTGAACTCAAAGAATTTCGCACGATTATATATATATATATATATATATATATATATATATATATATATATATATATATATATATATATATATATATATATATATATATATATATATATATATATATATATATATATATATATATATATATATATATATATATATATATATATATATATATATAGAAAGTAAGCGTAGCAGGGGGCGGCAGAAGGTTAGATGGGCGGATGAGATTAAGAAGTTTGCAGGCAAAGGTTGGATGCAGCTGGCAAAGGATAGGGTTAATTGGAGAGACGTGGGAGAGGCCTTTGCCCTGCAGTGGGTGTAGTAGGGCTGATGATGATGATGATGATATATATATATATATATATATATATATATACTTATGAAGGGGAGCCAACAGTCACCGAAACCAAGGTGCATAGGGGAGCGTTATTTTTTTTAATGTGTTGTGCTTATCAGTGGGATAATATTACTTACATTAATAAATCGCTTAAAGAAAATTACTTAGAAAGCAGCCGAGAAAACAACCATGGCGCCGGTGGGATCCGAACCCACGACCTCCAAATATCGCGTCCGGTGCTCTTATCAACTGAGCTACGGCGACGGCTGTCCAATCTGCTGCCCTCGTGGGTATTTATGTTTATTTGGTGTACGCGAACCTTGAGAGTGTTCACCAGCGTCACCCTCGACCATAGCGGCGGACGTAGCACGTCCTGTAATACCGCGAGCGTGACGTGGAACGTCATCTAACGGCGAGGGCGGAAACTGTGCGAGAGCCCTCTTAAGCAACCTGTGGCATCAAGACTGCCAGAACCGAGACCCTCGTTAAGCTATTAGCAGACAAGGTAAAGTAAATGAGGGGCCCGTTTGACAAACTTATGAAGGGAGCCAACAGTCACCGAAACCAAGGTGCATAGGGGAACGTTATTTTTTTTAATGTGTTGTGCTTATCAGTGGGATAATATTGCTTAGATTAATAAATCGCTTAAAGAAAATTACTTATAAAGCAGCAGAGAAAACAACCATGCCGCCGGTGGGATCCGAACCCACGACCTCCAAATATCGCGTCCGGTGCTCTTACCAACTGAGCTACGGCGACGGCTGTCAAATCTGCTGCTCAGCATATTGGCAGATTGGTGAGCAGCAGGATCTACGAGGAGGCAGCAATCGCGCTAGTCATCATCTCTTCCAACTCAACCCCCAAAATGATTATCAGCGACTTCAGAACCCCACTGAATAATTTCTCTAAACGCTGGATATCTCTCCATCACCCTTCGTCTCTTACCGTCTAGCCCCCCGCGCACGTCACACCTCCCAGCTGATCTGGACTCCCGAACACTGCACCTACCCTTGGAACGAGGCGGTGCACGCACAAGCCCGAGGCAATACTATCCACGAGGAGCCCAGGCACTATCCCCATTACGGTGCGGGGGACCAGATGACGACCTATCACGGGATCACCCAACATTACCGACTTGACTGCCCCCTTTATCCACAGGCCCACAGGACCCTGTCCCGCACGCACGAAATCTCATGGCGCCAGCTCCGAACGCACACCGTCGAAAATCCAGAAGTTCTCTCCCACATCTACCCCACCATCCACTCTTCCACCTGAAGATTCTGCTCTGGACACGGTACCTTATCCCACATCATCTGGCCCTGCTTTGCATATCACTCCCTCCCCTAAATCACTACCAGCCGCCGCCATGTCTCAGTGGTTATGGCGCTCGGCTGCCGATCAGAAGGACGCGGGTTCGATCCCGGCCACGGCGGTTGAATTTCGATGGAGGCGAAATTCTAGAAGACCGTGTACTGTGCGATGTCACGCCACGTGTAAAGAACCCCAGGTGGTCCAAAATTCCGGAGCCCTTCACTACGACGTCCCACATAGTATGAGTTGCTTTGGGACATTCAACCCTCATAAACCATAATCCATAAACCATAATCACTACTGAGGAGGAGAACGCAGTTCGCTGTTCAGAGTCGAGCCTTCAGGTACAACAGGATGTCTGGATCACTGAGGCGCATAAGCTTCTGACCATCCGGCGAGGCTGACCTGCTGCGTTATGAGGGCCTGCGACCCTCCCATTCAACTAATAAAGTTTACTGTCGGTCCGTCTGCCGCGTCCTGCACTCGACCCGAACGCAAAGTTAGGTCAGTCCTGGCCGTGGCAGCCGAGTTTAAAAACGAAATGCGATCGAACTGGTTGCACCAGTTCTTGCAGCCAGCCGTGAGGATGACAATGATGTCCTCTGGCTTAATGGCACATACCAACGGCGGAGGACTGGCCAGGGTGCCGGTCGTGCTTGCGCTGTAGGTTAAACATGCCTAAACCTTTTCATCTTTATTCTTTTTAACTTCTTTTGTACCGTACAGCTCCACCAGGTGCGCACATCCGAGTTAGAAGGACGTAGCACTGTGATTGACGCTGGCTACTTCGTCTACAGTTAAAATTTCTAGCCAGCAGGCCTCCGCGTCGTGTACAGTGTCTATATCCTTTAAAAAGAGGCGTTATCAAATGTACAGGGTGTATAGCGACATGGAGGCATTCCTGAAAGGGCCGCGGATAAAATTTAAAAAAAAAATAGAAAAGCATGCAAGTACACACGCACATTATATATATTCGGGTGTTCATGACCTGACCGCATAAGTTGTGGTCTGTAGAACGCGTTGCAGCGACGGCAAGGTTTCAGTGATATCGCGAGAGAAGAATGTGAGCCCAAATCGAGCGTCATGCACTCGTAGCAAAAATAATAAAAAAAGGCATAAAAGCCAGCCGCTTAATGAACTCGTCACAGCCGATGACCTCTTGACTTTTTATCAACACTGAATACCCATATAAGCGATAAAATGTAATTTACAGGCTTTCACAGGACCTTGCATTCCTTTTTTTACAGGTAAGTGGCGACGTCACATTCTCTTTTGAAACAAAGGAAATTTTTCTGCTACATCTTTTAACCCAGTGACACTTGCACATGAATGCACTAAAGTCACCACCGTGGCCGTGATCTAACCAGTGTCTTTACGGTCAGCAGCAGAGAGCATTTGGAACTGAGCCACCACGGCTGATCATTAAAGTGCATACAGTCCGGGAAGCCTCCTGTTAGCAATTGAACAAATCTGGTGGTGTAGGTATGCTAGGTGCTTGATAATGCAGGAATATATGCAAAGGCGAATGAGAAAACATATTAACTCAGTAACTAAATTACTTATTTGTGTTTACTGCATCAGACCATAAAAGGGAATGGTTATATATGATGTAAGCTAAACTGACGCTGACATGAATGAGAAAAGGTTTGCCGATCAACTGACGCCTAGGAAAGGAGGATGATGCGGTTCCTGCATCCAAAGAGTATAGGATGTATAGAACGATCCTTGAGACGCCTGCGGCTGACAAGTGCAGGATTACAATCGGTTTCAAAGCGGGGCAGACGCACAGCAGGTAGCGTAAGTCGGCTTGAAATTGTCGTCATAGGCATACTGAACACTAGGGGAGAGGAAACCAGCTTTGGAAATTTACACCAGCTCCGAGGGCAAGCTGCCGAGTGATGGATACCCGACCCGGATCCTTCGAAGCACAACCTCTTCTGCACGGGTGAGGACGCGTGGGAGTATCATCATCATCGTCATCATCCTGACTACACCCACTGCAGGGCAAACGCCTCTCCCATGTCTTTCCAATTAACCCTGTCCTTTGCCAGCTGCGCCCAACCTATTCCTGCAAACTTCTTAATCTCATCCGCCCACCTAACCATCTACCGCCCCCTGTTACGCTTACTTTCTCTTGGAATTCACTCCGTTACCCTTAAGGACCAGCGGTTATCTTGTCTTCACATTACATGCCCCGCCCAAGCCTATTTATTCCTCTTGATTTCGCCTATGATGTCATTAACCCGTGTTTGTTCCCTCACCAACTCTGCCCGCTTCCGGTCTCTTGACGTTGCACCTTTATCAAAATGGTCTGTAGACAGTCTATATACTTCTTATAGACTTTATTGCCTTCCTATAGACACACATTTTTGTATATTCATTGTCTTTAGACTGCCTATAGACAAAAGTCTACACAAAGCGTATGGCCATAAATGTATAGATTGTCTATGACTGTCTATAGGGTTTGTATTGCGTATAGACTGTTCTGTAGGGTTTGTCTACAGAGAGTCTATAGACTTTAAAGACAAAAACGTATGGACAGTATGGACAGTCTATAGATTGTGGTGAAAGTGCAGCACGGATGCGTTGAAGTGAATGTTGTAAGTGCCAGGCGGCAAACCTGATACTGCGTTTTATGGCAGTAGGTGATTTGTCCAATGTAACAATTAGTAGTGCGGTAGTTCACAACATTTTTTACTAGGTTGGTAAGGCGCCTCTCGTGATTCGATCGTTCGCCGTCGATAAGGGCTTTACCATTGCTGTAATCGATGCTAGTTTCGGCAATTATATCAACGGTGTACGTAAACTATGAACCCCTAACGAAGACATCATAGAATGGCATGCTGGGAACTGTTCTGAAGAGTGTGCCATCTGTTCGGCGTCCAAGTAAATACACCGTTATGCAGAGCAGCAATCAAGAGTCAAACCTTAATGAAATGTTCTTGATTATGATTTAAATTTGCTGAGAAATGAACGGAAGTTATTGTCGGATAACATGAAGTTTCAAAGCTTACTGGGTTTCTCCAGCGCGGCGGCTGGGCGCTCCACCCAGCCCGCTTCTGCAATGTGGCGGTCGCGTGATTAATTAGCGACAAGACGCTACGTGCGCGCGGCCCTCAATATGCAGTGAATTTACAGTGTTGCGAATATGTGCAACAGCACCTGTAGGCACTCTCGCACAAGTGGCGCGAACGCATTATTTTTTTTTTTGCATATGGGGTGCAAACCTACCCCCGTCTTTCTATTTTTTTTTCTGTCGCCCTCCTATGTACATCTCAGTATCCTTTCTCTTTGCCTTTAATTCCGCCGGTTGCAGTTCCTGTGCTTGACAGATTAGATAGCAATCGCCGAACCGGCAACATTTTTAGCTTTCTTTTTGTATTTTCGTCAGTTGTTGTTGCCTCTCAAGCGATTGGCGAACTACTACTTCTTCGAGGTGTGGCTCCGGGGGAGTTGCAGGGACTTCTTAAGCACACAAACCGCGGGTGTAAGAAGAGGGAGGCGTTTCCAGCGAACGGTTAACATCCTCCCGCGACTTTTAAATTTGCCTTGATTGGTTTCCACAGACTACGACACCAAGCACTCGAAGCAGGGTATTTTCCATACCACGCCTTAGGCCTTTTCTGTCGGATGACGGCCTTTGAAGGGGCAGAGGAGGCGTCCGATAACGGTGGCCAGCTTGTGTGTAGTTTGTATCCCTTCCTTTCTGAGAATACTGACCAAGCTTTCGCTGACACCTTTTGCGGACGAACTGCATGCGCGTTTCTGCCACTGACGTGTCCTTAGCGTAAGCATATACATAGTTTTCACGGACGTCATAAATGAGGGCTTCTGGGATACGTGCCGCCATATTGAGGTACTAAGCGGAACCGCGGGCGCCGAGCGCCAAGCCACGCAAACCTACAGGGGACGCGGTCCGTCCGTGCGTTCGTATTTCTGGTTCTGCGCGGTGTCATCATGCCGATGTGAGCCATGTTCGGCTGCGCAAGCAGAAGCAAGTCTTCTGCGAAGAAAACAAACACCGAGCCAGGCGTTGGACTTCACTGTTTACCGAAGCTGATTAGCTGGCAGTGCTAGCGCTCGAAGCTCCTCTCGGAGAAGCGCCGAAGCCCTTGGCTCGCACGGATCAACCGGAAAGACTTGAAAAACCTGGACAGCGTTCGCGTATGCAGTCGTCACTTTATCACAGGTAAGAAAAAGTAAACTTTATTGGTTGACATAAGCCTACATACGGTCGCTGTCGGAGTTGTTTACCGCGGCAGCTGGTAATGAACTGTGGCACACGAGCCTCGCCGTCGCCTATGTGTTTGCTGAGACGGTGTTGTCCGTGCACACTCGTGAGTCTCTGAGACGTACTGCCGTCTCAACAGTGAACAATGTAGCACCAATGTGAGAGCATATAGGCTTCGCCTGCACCTGCCATGCAAGTGCAGTGCGCTGTCACCATGCGCTGTCACCATGCCCTGTCACCATGCAGTGCGATGTCACCCACACCTTCAGTGATGTTTCCCTTAGCCTTTGTGAATTGGTGACCGGAGAAAAAATGACCAGTAGTTAGGTGCTGACAGCAATCTACATCCTTCCTAAGATGTCACTGATCTGAGGATTGCTAGTACAATTCCGGCCCCGGCAGCCGCATTTCGATTGGAACAAAATGCAGAAAAGTTCTGTCGCCCGAAAAAGTTAACGGGATGCGTGTCCTCGGGGAAAAAAAATACTGTACTCCACTGCCTCGTGACCCAGTTTCCTGGTAATGTTACCAGCTGATGAAGCATGCGCGTTCATACTCTCTCTCGGACATTTCATGTCAGCGGCATGCGTGACTCTATGGCATGACTAGTTGTTGCCCAGCTGCAGCATGAGCACGTCAAACACCCAACTACGAATTTCATCGATAATGTAAGGCTACAGCGAATTCAAGCATTTAACCTGAGGCTGTAAGCGTATGCCGATAGCTCCATTTCTTTCAATTGCGATCATTTTGCACTCGCGTGTACCCTACATACACGAGCTTGTATCTGTCATTCGAAAAAAGCGACCGCACAGTCTTATGCGTTCTGCGGGCGGCACGTTAGTCACAAATATTAGAGTACACATCGATATTTTAAAGACACGGACACACAAACACGCGCTTCCGCACACACATGCTTCGACGCTAAGGAAGCTCACCTCGCTCAGAAAGACGACACGCTTCGAAGGCTGTGAGTCACGTTGTCGCACTGCGGGGAGGCGGTCAATGGCGACTTTTTTCTCGTTGAGTTGAAGAGCGAAGTCCCTGGGCATATATTGGGGGCATGTATTTGTGCGGTTCATGTTGTTCGGGCTGGTTTGGATGTGCCAGGATTCCAGAAGGAGCCTTTTGAGGTAATTTGTTTCGGTTCCGAGGACCCGGGTTTCTTTGAAGTTGATTATATGGTCTTGAGTGCGCGGAATGTTCGGCTACAGGAATGCCCTCTCTTGGGAATTTGCGGACGTCGTTTCTACGTTGCGGAATTCTTTCTTTGAGATTCTTGGTTGCGCCGATGTAGGTTAATTGCGTCGCAGTCGGCGAAAGGAATTTTGTAGACAATATCTTGGGTTCTTTCTCTCCGCAGCCGATCTTTGGGAACAGGTAGGCAAAGCGCAACAGTGTTTGTGGGCTTGTGCGTGTCCTGGAGACCCCTTTTTTTCAAGATTCGGGCGATAGTCTCGCTGACGCCTGCGACATAAGGTAGAGTGACGTATTTTGGTGGTGGCGTTGGTCTTTGTGCGTTGATTTCTTGGTGAGTGTTGTAGTGTTTTTGAAGTCGAATGTTTTTTTTTTTTCAATAATGTTTTTTGGGTGGCCGTTCGTGATGATTTCCGGGTTGAACGCACTCTAGCCTAGGGTCATTCATTTGCCGTCACTGTTTTTGAACTTTGACACTGACAAATTGCGCCCAGTGAAGCCTGTCCGGTTTCAAAGCGTCTGATTAAAACATCCTCAGATCATTTCGCTCCTACCAGCATAACGGTAAATAGATGAAACAGCTGCGTTTTATATACGAAGTTACCAGGCTTTTTTTTTTTTCTTTGCTCATTCGAGTAGCGTGCTTTTCTATCACCTCAGAATGCATGATTGCAAGCAGATCGTTCGGTGCTCGTGTCACAGAACAAGTTCCCAAAAACAACAAATTAGGAAGGCGGCTAGCGTCGCAACAGCATTCTTCTTGCGGCATGTGCCGTAGCTGGTAGCTCGGTTCATCGTACACGTTTTGTGAAGACTGAGCAAGAAGGAGCACGACTCTGCCGCTAAATCCCACCTTGCTTGGTAAAGATTTCCATCCACGGTGTTCAGTTCAGTCCTTTAGTTTCAAAGAAGTCTTTCACATTTTAAAGCTGTCGAACGCTGTCGCCTCACACGGCTCTTATACGGCCAGACATCAGGTAAGTGCTTCTAAAAAAAAACGCTGGGTATAAGCACCCCGCACAGCTCTCTTCTAAATGAATCTAAATGACTGCTGTACACAATTCCTTCACCTCAGAAGCACGCAACCAAAGTGCATTACTATGCCTGTGCATTGCGTCGCACGCCTCAATTGTTGTTATTTTTGTCTTTTCACCAAGCATTCAGCACGCTGCTTTTTGTTTTCGCTTGCCCTTATTACCAGGTTGGCGTCACTTACACACACAAAAAAAGCGCTCGACAGAGTTGTCGTAAAAAAAGAGATATTTTGTCCATCACCTCTGGCTCATGAAATGCGATGCGCAGGTTGCAGTTAACGCATATATGATTCAGTCGGATGTATTTGCGACACATACTGCCCCTACACAAACTTGATCAACGCCAATGGCCAAGCCAGTTTCGAAAAAAACCTCCACCGCCATGATCTGTGTGGACATCAACCAACGGTTTATGTGCTGGGATTACGGATTCACTAGGCTCCTCTACAGAGATGCAGAAATGCAACGCACGCGCAGTTACCGTCAAGACAAGTTCACGAATTCCCCTTCGCAGCTACTGTCCATCATACCCTGTAAAAAAAAAACAACGAACGCCGCGTATTTTCATTACTCTTGAAGTAGTCGAGGGTTCGACGGCATACCGTCTGGTCAGGAATCATGGCTTGATGAGGTTCACTGGTCACTGACCAAGGTCAACAAAATATTGACGTTTCGGGAGCGCTACGGCTCCCTTGTTCACAATGAGCAACCAGCTGGACGTCCCGGGCTTTTTGTAGCGGTTACTATCGTTCTGAGGAATTTCGCATAGATAGGGTGCAATGTGCCGTCATTCTTATTTATTGTGTTGCGTGTAGCCTGGATGATTAATGACTCGAGATTTCGGCGGGCTGATACATTCCTTTCCGTTGTCACTATATCTGCTTCATCCCAGTTAATTTCATGACCAGTCTCTTGCGCATGCTCCGCGATTGCGTTCGTTGTCACTTTTCCTTTTCGTACATCTGTCAGTCATAAGCGGTCAGTGGTTGCATCTCTAATCAACCGTGCCAGGGAAGTATGCAGTGAAGACGCCGCCCTAAACCACGAAATGAAGACCGTGGAAAAAGATTTGAAAAGAAACGGCTACCCGCTTACCTTCATTCGGAACACGCAATGAGTTGCTCTATCAACTAAGCCTACTGCCCGGGAAGACGAAAGTGCTAACGCACCGAAACCGAAACGAGCCGCTATTCTGTATGTACCGGGGATCAGCGAGGCGCTGGCGCGGATGTTCCGCAAGCACGGCGTCCATGTTGCACATGTCCCAACAAGCAAGATAAGAAATGATCTTGTAAACGTGAAAGACCAGCTCGCTCGTGCCAATTTTTCCGGCGTGGTTTACAAGATTGCCTGTGCCAACTGTTCATCAGTTTACATAGGCGAAACGAAAGATTTCAAGAGACGCCTGAAAGAACATCAGTACAATGTACGAAAAGTAGAAGTGACAACGAACGCAATCGCGGAGCATGCGCAAGAGACTGGTCATGAAATTAACTTGGATGAAGTAGATATAGTGACAACAGAAAAGAATGTATCAGCCCGTCGAAATCTCGAGTCATTAATCATCCAGACTACGCCCAACACAATAAATAAGAATGATGGCACATTGCACCCTATCTACGCGAAATGCCTCAGAACGATAGTAACCGCTACAAAAAGCCAGGAACGTCCAGCTGGTTGCTCATTGTGAACAAGGGAGCCGTAGCGCTCCCGAAACGTCATTATTTTGTTGACCTTGGTCAGTGACCAGTGAACCGCATCAAGTCATTGCTCTCGAACCCTAACTTTTTTATTACTTTTTAGCAATGAACGTTACAAGAGGAGGTGGGGCAACACTAGCAACACTAGACGGGGTGAGCAATCTAGGCGCACTTTCGGCCTGAGCGGTATTTCAGCCGAGCGCCCGCTCTGCTAACTTCGGCGCTGGCAGCTGCTTCCCGGCCGCGAGTGTAAACTGGTTGAGGTAAGCCTGCGCTCACGCTCAGTATGACAGCACTACAAAGGCAAAGCACATACAATTGCCTTACTTCTTATCATCCAAGGAAGCAGGGTGAGAGCGTGGACTTACGTTACCCTGTTTACACTCGCAGTCGCGCCAACGCCGGGGACTGCAGCGCCCCCGCTCGGCTGACAGCCTGTTCCCGCTGCCGTCGCGACTGTTCGGTTACTTTTGGCGGCGTAGTACGTAGTGGAGGGCCGGAGCCCTCCACTACGGCACCTCTTTTTTTCTTTCGCTCCCTCCTTTATCCCTTCCCTTACGGCGCGGTTCAGGTGCCCAACGATACATGAGACAGATACTGCGCCATTTCCTTTCCCCAAAAAACCAACCAACCAACCGGTTATTTTTGGCGGAGACGGTACTTACGTATACAGTCTTGGTCAAAAGACTTAAGGCCAACGGCTTTTCGCTTCAGCCGCATAACAGAGCGATTGCGGCACTATTAAAGACCGAATGACCTTAAAATGCTAGCAGAAAGTTTCTTCTTGCGGTAGAGAAGCTTCCTGCTTGGCTTGTGTCCTCAATGATCCGCTACACACAGCATTGTAAGAACATTCATTTCGCTGCAGCTCAACGCTGTGGCCTGAAGACCTTTGGCCGAGACTGTACGTTCATAAATCCTGCTTTGTGAAGGCGGCCCACCCGCTCACCAGATTTTGGGCGATCCAGAAGGTGTGTACACCTGAGTGAAGGCCTTGAAGGTAAATTCCTTCAGTGTAAAGGCTGTTAGTGTAAAATCCTTATGGTAAGAGCCTTTAGGTAGAAGGATTTTATGGTAAAGGCCTTTAGGTCAAATGCCTTTTGTACGTAAGGATCTTAAGAGCTCACCGTAACTGCTACGCACGATATTCCCCGCTTAGCCAAGCTAAACCGTCTGTTAATTTTTTTTCTTTTCACAGGAGCAGGAAAGCAGCCGCGCGCAAGGTGAAAAGTAAAACTAGAGCCAGTGACTTTTCCCTCACTGCCTGAATCTCTGAGAGACGATCCATTAGGTGCAAAGAGCCATGATGCTTTCTCGATGGCAGAAGACGTACCCACTTGCCACTGTGCTTAAGCCTCGCGTCAGGTTCTTTTCCGAGATCACCGCCACGAACACACCGCAGCTACAGCCTCAGCTGTACGTCGAAAACAACAGCTCCCAGGCGATTTACAACCGCAGGTTGTTAGACGTCTTTCAACCGACCTTCAAGGTACCACAGTGCAGCACTCACCAGTACCTGGACGTCGGATGCGGCACGGGCGATTTCACGCGTGACGGCCTCCTTCCCCGTTGCCTGCCATGCCGCAGGCTGGTCGGCATCGACTCTTCCTCAGAGATGGTCGACTACGCCCGAAGGCACTCGACTCAGTGCAGACTGGACTTCCATCAACTAGACATAGGTGGCGACGTGGAGGCGTTCCTCTCCGAATTCGGCCAATTTGACCGAGTCTACTCATTCTTCTGCTTTCATTGGTTGGTGGACCAGTCAAAGGGTTTGAAGAACATCGCGAGGCTGTTGAAGAGCTCCGGAGGGTGTCTAATTGCCAGTTACGCCTCGCATCAATGTATTCCCGTCTGGAAGCAGCTCGCCAAAATGGACCGCTGGGTGAAGTACACGGAGGTAGGTTTTAATCAACATAAAAATGCACTTAAACTAAATTTAAGGAGCTTATTGGGGACATTGTGCATTCTGTGATATGAAGAGGCAAGGGGTGGTCGCCTTTCGGAATTGGGATGAACCAGAAAGGAAAACGACCTTATCGAACGCTCGACTACTGATCCGGAGTTCCCGGGTTCGATCCCGACCGCGGCGGCTGTGTTTTTATGAAGGAAAAACGATAGGGCGCCCGTGTGCTGTGCGATGTCAGCGCACGTTAAAGATCCCCAGGTGGTCGAAATTATTCCGGAGCCTTCCACTACGGCACCTCTTCCTTCATTTCTTCTTTCTCTCCCTCCTTTATCCCTTCCCTTACGGCGCGGTTCAGGTGTCCGCCGATATGTGAGACAGGTACTGCGCCATTTCCTTTCCCCCAAAATCAATTATTATTATATTATCTTTAACGTGCACAGAGACCGCAGAGCAGACGGGCGCCTTAGCATTTTACCTCCATAAAAACGCAGCCGCCGTGGTCGGGTTCGAACCCGGGAACTCCGGATCAGTAGTCGAGCGCTGTAACCACTGAGCCACCGTGGCGGGTCCACAGCCGAGTTCGAACATTCGAACCCTTGAACTTCGGCTCAGTGGTTAGAGAGCTCGGCTACTGTGCCGGAGTTCTCGAGACCACATAATATGGGACTGGACGAAGGATCCGCCTCCAGCAGATCTAGTCACATCTCCCACGCTTGAAAAAGGGGAAGCTGTTCTCGCCAGCCCGGACCCGGACGTTCAGTCCCGGGCCACGGCAAGAGCGCAGGAGTTCGCCGACAGACTTAAACTGTCGGCCTCCTGGAGTGGCTGAAGTAACCCAAGAATATCACCATCTTCCTGACAATAACGTTCTCTCTCTCTCTCCCGAGTTCGACTCCGGGAAAGAGTCAATTAGTATTGCCTGACCTTCGGAGAAAGGAGACAGTTTTTCATGCTGCAGATGAATTAGTGTCCGGCGTCGGGTGTCATTTCAGCAACTGAAGAAGTTCATTCCTGAGACGGAAGGAATGAGTGACAGTGAGATGATTCTCACCATGTCCAAGTGGCTCAACGACGCCGGGCTTGTGCCGAGCACCTTGGAGACTTCTCGCTCCGGAATATTCGAAAACGGAACTCTGCAGGAAGACATTGGTGAGATGTAGTGTTTCTTTTTCAAGCCTTGCGTGTGTAAGAAAGCCATTTGGTTGCCCTTTAGGGCACTCAGAAGGTGACCTGCGTGCTGGTAATAGAATAGGCCACTGTTGGACGAGGGACCACGATCTGCTAAATTCTCTGGAGCAAAATTATTGCATTCCATGTGGTACCACTTTAAATATCCATCGCCGATAACAATACACCTAAAATTTAAAAATGGATTGTTTTTTCCTTTGTGGTCATGTTTGATGTTAGTTCACCATTAAAACGCCCAGTTAATGGCCCAAATGTTTTATTTGAAATACTCATCTCTTTCCGACATCTCCGTTTAAACTTCTGATCTTAATCGTAAAAATAACTTTCTGATTCCCAACATATATATTGAATGGCGGGATTACCTTACCACTTTATCACCTTTACTCCGACATCACCAGCAAAAGAGCTAAAAAAAGCCATTGAAATCACGTACCGTAGTTGCGTTAGAAAACTTGTGTGTGGCGGAGATAAGCTGTGTTTTAATTCGCTACCATTCGTACCTTATAGGAACTACCGTTTGGGTTACAGTGGCCTGTTTGTGATTAGAATGGGATGTTCCTTCAATGCAGGCCAACTTCAATTTCTTCTTCTTAGTGACCCTTCAAAACTATCACATTTTGTCCGCCTCGCATATACCTAATTACCGGATATAAAATAACGCTAAGAAATACTAATATGAAATGCGGCTACCGTCTGATAGCGTTTAGAGAAAAATTACGCCTTCTATAGGCTTGCCCACAGAGCAAAACAAAGGAAGTGTCATTCGAGAACTAGCACATAGAGAAAATTCGAAACACTATCACGGCAGCCTGGCTTAGGTGCCAGTTCTGTTGCAAAACTGGCCCACCAGTATTGCACCTTATAACAAACAACAGTGTCATATCTCGGAGCACCACTACAGGCAACACTGATGATATCTACACACTTTTACGCCAGAGGGTTCGGGAAAAATTTATATATAATTGGTTTTTGGTGGAAAGGAAATGGCGCAGTATCTGTCTCATATATCGTTGGACACCTGAACCGCGCCGTAAGGGAAGGGATAAAGGAGGGAGTGAAAGAAGAGAGGAACAAAATAGGTCCGTAGTGGAGGGCTCCGGAATAATTTCGACCACCTGGGGATCTTTAACGTGCACTGACATCGCACAGCACACGGGCGCCTTAGCGTTTTTCCTCCATAAAAACGCAGCCGCCGCGGTCGGGTTCGAACGCGGGAACTCCGGATCAGTAGTCGAGCGCCCTAACCACTGAGCCACCGCGGCTGAACATGAATAATATTAGTTATAATAATAATAATAATAATAATAATAATAATAATAATAATAATAATAATAATAATAATAATAATAATAATAATAATAATAATAATAATAATAATAATAATAATAATTTGTTTTTGGGGAAGTAAATGACGCATAATGTGTCTCATACATCGTTGGACACCTAAACCGCACCGTAAAGGAAGGGATAAAGGAGGAAGTGAAAGAAGAAAGGGAGAAGAGGTGCCGTAGTGGAGGGCTCCGGAATAATTTCGACCACCTGGGGATCTTTAACGTGCACTGACATCGCACAGCATTAGTTGCGAAATACATATTTCAGCGTTAGCTGCAGCGTTTGCCTTCATACTCTAGCCCAGTGAGTAAATTTACAGCTTCTGACCAGCTAAATAACGGACAATTTTTACCATGCGCTATTTTCTTGTTTTGCGCCTCCTTCTACGCGGCTGTGGAAAACTTCAGCTTTGACTCTTTGGGTTAATCATTGCTTCCTGAAATAACCCACAGCTTCAGCATGGGCTGAATAAGTATCATTCTCTTCCTTAATTCTAATAACCACAGCATTACTGACAGCCTCACATCTACGTGTTAATGTTCCTGTTTTGCAGTAGTGCCACAATTATCTAAAATTTTCGTCTAACGCACCTTAAGGGACCATAATCATTTGTGTGTTTGTAATGTGCACTTGTCGCTTTTTTTTTCTCTTTCAAGCAAAGCATATAGCGCTCGTGCCCATCATGAACGTCGTGACCGAAGAAGAAAAGCCTCAGCTGGTTACTGACGTCACTGAGCTGGCATTGAAGGTTCATGCACCGAACACGGACCATTCGTCGTACAAAACTTTCATAATCAAGGCTTGTAAAGTAGCCGACGGCTAGTTTGTTTGGTTCAGAGGCAACTAGCAATTGCATATAGTGAAGAGGTGGTGAATATGTGTTGCTTAGTTTTAAGTGAGGCATATTTAAAAAAGTAAGAAAGTAGATGATAAACTACGTTCCTTTTCGCATGGAGCCGTCTTTATATTCAACAAGTTCAGCGGTCTTCTAACGTGTCAGAAGGCAATAAAGGAACAAAAGCTATCATAATGAGCTGTATGGTTTCCCTTTGTGGTATTCTTGGAAATTGATTCTTGTATAGTATTCTGAATAAACAAAAATAAAGAAACTACGTGCCAATTATATGCACCTATATATTCCTGATGTTTCACCTAACATGTTCTGCATTAAAAAAAATATAGGCTTCTCTGATTAGATGACCTCTTTTTTTCGCCATAGCAGTGTCAGTGGTGTAACGTATCAAAATAAACTAAGACGTGCTAACTAGTAGGATGGTTAACTATTATTGAATACTTAATTTTTTAAGAGTTACTGTTTGCCCCACTGATTATTACTGAGAGGCGTGTAGATCACCGCAAGCTAAGACGCTTTTGCGGGATAGTTGTCAATGAAGCATCGTGAAATCAACAGCGCACTCAAAGACGCACAGGAAAAATAAGCGAATAAGCTCTGTGTTCGTCTTAGTCATGCTATGTCTGTTTCAGATTGCACTGTTCACTTCCTGATGCCCCCGTTAAGTGATATCAATATCATCGTTTAGAATTTCGAAAACGCAGTTACCCTCGACGCTATGGCCCAAACAATTCTGCCTACACCGCGCCAGAGTACATGCGCTTTCGAGATGCTTGCAGGCAAAACAATCCTTCTAGTGCACGTAACTTGTTGACATCACCAAAATTTGTGCGGCCGAAACCCCCAGTGTTTTGGTTTATGGGGGGTTTAACGTCACAAGGCGACTCAGGCTATGAGGGACGCCTTAGTGAAGGGCTCCGGAAATTTCGACCACCTGGGGTTCTTTAACGTGCACTGACATCGCACAGCACACGGACCTCTAGAACTTCGCCTCCATCGAAATTCGACCGCCGCGGCCGGGATCGAACCTGCGTCTTTCGGGCCGACAGCCGAGCGCCATAGCCACTCAGCCACCGCGGCGGCTAAAACCCCCAGTGTAACCTGGTTCTAATAATAATAATAATAATAATAATAATAATAATAATAATAATAATAATAATAATCGTTTTTTGGGGAAAGGAAATGGCGCAGTATCTGTCTCGTATATCGTTGGACACCTGAACCGCGCCGTAAGGGAAGGGTAAAGGAGGGAGTGAAAGAAGAAAGGAAGAATGAGGTCCCGTAGTGGAGGGCTCCGGAATAATTTCGACCACCTGGGGATCTTTAACGTGCACTGACATCGCACAGCACACGGGCGCCTTAGCGTTTTTCCTCCATAAAAACGCAGCCGCCGCGGTCGCCTCTCCTCATTTTCCACGCACCTGGTTCTGGAAAATCTAAAAACTGATATGGATATTACTTACGGTGCGCTGCAGGCCTCTCAGTAAATCATGAGACTAATAGTAGTAGTTAAACAGGCAACTAATCAATATTAATTAACCTGCCTGCTAGTTAGCCCGTCTAAGCTGAATTCTGCTGTGCTACACCGCTGACGACGCAATGCCGAAAAACACTAGTTTCTACCTCAAAAACCCTATCGTTAAAGATTTCTGTACACCACAGGTGAGAAACCCGGAATGTAGCACGCTTAACAAAAGAGCGAGCAATGTTGTCTCTTTCGATAGATTCGGCATGCTCCTAAAGCAAAGCCCGGTCAGCTTTTGATACTGAACAGAGAAAACTATTTAATTATCAACCTCAAGCAAAGGTTCGCTAAAATTTTGTTTTTAGCGCAGTGCTGCCTCTCTTTCATATTGAAAACAAACGGACAACTTATTTGCCCATGAACTGATCCATCCCTTGGCACGCATTTAGGTTGCATGATTCGGTAAAAGCTACCAGTAAAAAGAAGTTGTATGAGGAGCTATTAAAATGCACACAAGCCAGTTCCATCGCATGTTCGCCATCCATGATGGCCGAAAATAATGGGGAAGTAGTTTAAACTGTCGCTGACCACCGAAAGCTTTTAGTTTCATTCCCGGAGTTCATGCACTAATCATGTATACGCCCAGCCACTGGTAATTTATTTGCTTCCCCGTTCTATCCAGATTCCCGCCCTTCGCATCCATGTTTTCCTTTTCCCATATGTCGGCGTTGTTACCGCAACAATCAACCGGGTTTCTGTTTGCGCATTTAAAACCTCGTGCATGACTTCTTCAGCGGAATCCCGTCAGTATTTGGAGAGGAAACGCGCCATAATTTCGCGACCCCATTAAACTTGCCGCCAAAGCTTCCGTAAACCTGCCCGTCACAAGATCAGATGCAAGTACCAGCACATTTGGTAGATGAATGTTTTGTAGCGATAGCTACATACTGCCACAAACTTTTGTAGCGATAGCTACAAACTGCCACCCTGTGGCTGCGCCGCCACGCTGTCACGTGGTGCGGAGCAGCTGCCGGCGGCGCGGCTGATCACGTGGTTCGTCACGTGGTTGGTCACATGACCAAGTTCCACTCGGCCAGCAGTAGCTATCGCGTCATTCCAGGTTTAACCAAAGCTAAACCACCGCTAATTTTTTTTTTTCGCGAAGAATTTATCGAACTGAATCCCCTACTTTGGCTGCTTTTCTTGGGAGCGGTAAACTGAGAAGACAGCGCTACTCATAACCTTGACACAGTGCAGTCCCGCGAGTGGCCCCCTCCTGCCACGCTTTATTCAAACCTTGACACGGTCACGGTTTGCTCAGTGACATCTGTCAGTGTTCCAAGCTCCAATTTACAGCTGCCCGCAAGGCATTTCTTTCTCTGTGAGATAAGGTGAAACGAATGGAAGGTGCAGTGACCAAAGTACGAGACATTTATTTTAAAGGGGCTCTGAAACACTTTCCGAGGAGAAGACATCAACTTGCTCAATCACTGCATTGTGTTGCCATGAACACCTGAACCAAATAATATACTTCTGCAAGCAGCAGAGAACCCACAGTCACGCGCGAAAGTTGGCGAGCCCTTCTCGGCGACTTTTTCATGCTCGCACCCTCCTCCGTCGCTCGCATCTACGTATACATGTTGAGAGATGGCTATTGGTTAGATTCGTTCAGACGTCAGGCAGCTACCAAGGCCGTGGCAAGTAAGCCGCGTAGCTCCGGCGGGCCAGGAACCTCTCCCCCGGAGGTGGGGCCGGCGGAGGAGCGCCGATCTTCCAGCGCGCAAAAAGTGACGAGAGGAGAGGGAAAGGTGTGAAGACGCTGAAATTCAAATTTTGACTACATATAACTCAGTTTGTACAAAGCGCATTAAACATTCTTCCTGGACAATAATCGTGAAGCGGCGTGATTTAACATCCCAGGCATGTCATAACTTTATTAGAGCCCCTTTCAGAGCCCCTTTAATTATCAGGTGGCGAGTTTGTTGACCAATTGTTATTAGTGATTGAAGGCATTTCATTCAACAGAGGTGCAGTAGGGCCGCTTGGCAAATGCAGGAAAGTGGGATGCTGGCTGTAGCTTCACAATCAGCGCGACATTCCTCTTGTGACAAGTGTGGTAACTGAAAGTTCTCTTTGTCTAATACGTTTTGTGCAAACTGAACACACAGGAGCAGCACTGCTTCGTTCGTGCTCGCCAGTATTCTGTTACCTGTAGTTCAGTTCGTAGCGCGGCACTGATATTTATATAGGTTGGTTCGTACACAGGAAGGCAAAAATGGGATATAATGCGATTGTCAGGTTCCTAAACCATATTTCCTCTTCACGGGATTTACATTTTGGTCCTCTCTAGCTTCAACACTAGCTTATTAGAAAAACAACACACACACACACACACACACACACAAACACACACACACACACACACACACGCACACACACACACACACACACACACACACACACACACACACACACACACACACACACACACACACACACACACACACACACACACACACACAAGCTGGCGAGGACACACTCCAGATCGACAGCAAGGATAATATCTGAAGGTAACTCTCCCCAAACAACATGGGCTCTCCCAACATCGCTGCGTGCGTATTTTTTTACAAAGTAGCTGAAAGCAGCTAGCTATCACTCTCCGCCCTCTCTGTTATATGGCAATTGAAGTAAATAGATTACCAACGCAAAAAAAAAATGGTATTTTTCTGAGCATGGAATAACCCCAAACTGGTGTAGTCAGTTTTATAGGTCAGCAATCACGAATTGGACTGAATATATGAACGTAGTTAGCCAGAACAGCAGCTTGGGCTTGTTTGTTTTCCATCCTGATGTTAACAGCGCAGAACGTAGACGGGACACGAGAAGAGGAGCACGCACAACGAGCGCTGACTTTCAACAACGTTTACTTGGAAAGGACACAGCTTGATTCAACAACGACAGCCTCGATTACATTGAATGTAATCACTGACAATAATATTAACACACAGTCATGATCCAATAAAAATAATCCCCTGGCCTCAGAGCCCTCATGCATGAATCGTGTAGAGCTATCGCAAAATTAGCAGTGACAAAAATATTCCTCAGCAAAAAAAAATCTACAGAGAAACAAGTCATGCGTAGATAAAGGTAACCAAGAAACGATTTGTACTCAAAAAATGAGAGACAGTCGTTATCGTAACAGTATCTACAGGGTTCTGATGGGACTTAAAGTAGTTTTGGAATAGTGCGGACGTGGGAGAAGTGATGCTTGAGTGTTCGCCAATCAAATTTTGACAAGTATACGCACATTACGGTACGCAAGTGCTATTTAAAAGTTACAACATATGCGCCGAATAAAAAACGGAACACAGCATTAGGTTCACAACGACAGCTGACCCTCGTGAGAACGCCAAATATGCGCCATTTCAGCAAAGCGGCGCCCCATCTACTATTGCCCTAGAGGTGACGGTCTGACCGCCGGTTGCACCGTGCAAGTGTTCCAGTAAAGGATACCGCCTGAAAAGCCGCCCACACTGGTCAACGAAGCTGTCGTAATCCAAGCCAAGCACCAGAACGCATGGAAGGCCGTAGAGGTTGGCGCGCTGCTCCAGCGTCAGGGCGTTGCTGACCACGAGCCTCATGACATGCTGCCCCGTCATCGCCTTGTGCACGATGCAAGAACCAGCGACACTGTCGTCTCTGCAGAAGCTGGAATGGGCGCAACCCGAGTAGATTGGCGCGAACTGCATGGAGGGCTCGAACATCTCCACTCCAGTCGCCGGATCTACACTACCCTCTGATCCCAGGGGCGCCGTATACTCGGTGATACAGAGCTGCTGAAAGCTGGCCCGCGGTGCGGCGCCCGCGTAGCGTTGGAGCACAGCTAGAACTGCGTTAGTAATGTCCGCGCACAAGTGCTGCACGGTGGGCGTGCTGGGAAGGGCCACGAGATGGGTGGTGAGAAAGAAGTACGTGACATCGTTGAAGACGCCGTCCACGAGATGCTCGTTGCCGGTGTTGATGTCCAGGACGACGGAGGTAATTGCCTGCTGCAAGCCTTGGCTATTGAACGTGCTCCGGATGTTCTTCAGAAGCTCACCGAGCAAGCGCAAGTCATCTGGGCTCTCGCAGCCCGGTTTTGGCTGGACCCAGTCCACGGTGACTCCGTCAAGCCGGAAGTCTTGCATGGCGTTTACCACACTGCCCATAAGGCGTTGCAGCATCGCCGGATCCTGAACTATCCTGGTGAAGTGCGGGCTGTCTTCTGGGTAGCCACCTAGCGCAAGCAGGATCTTGATGTTCGGGTATCCTTGAGCGTCAGTGATGGTCCTGAGCTGGCGCAAGCCGTGTTGCGCGTCGAAGGTTGGCAGCCGGCTCGTGATGGTTCCGTTCTCGACGCCTACCGACCAGTACACGACGTTGGGGCAGAGGGCGAACGGCAGGGTCTGGAACATGTAGTTCCAGGACGCGCCCACGTATAGAGGACCATAGTCGGGAACTACGCGCGAGTTGTTGAATACGCAGAAGAAAGCCCTCGGAGATGGCGTGGATGCAGTGCTGTTGTAGGGCGGGCCGATTTGAAGCTGCCCGGGCAATGCAGGCAAGACTACGGACTCCATACATGGGGGTTCCGTGCTTTGCGAGGTTGCATCGGTAGTCGCGCCTGGTGTGACTTTTGTCGGAACAGTAAACCCACCCGGAAAGTTCGTTGAATCGGTCATTGTGGTCCGTTCGATATTCATGAGGAAGGGCACCAGAAAGATCCAGATGGACAGGATCAGAGGGAGCAACAGGATTCCGCACAGGAACCACAGCGTCAAGCAGAAGCGTTCGCGTTCCTCTGACTCCTCTTGTTCTCTGCTGCGCGCCTGGAGTTCCCTTACTGCCGACGGTGCCTGCGCCGTCAGTGCTTGCTCCCCGTCTAATTCAACTTGCGCTTGAGACGTCGCTGAAGGGGGTGCTGCTCTAGGGCTTAGCACGACGACGACGTCTTGCGTTTCTGGCTGTGCTCTGGTGGGACTTGCGATTCTTGCAGCTTGATGTATCGGTGCGTCGGTCCGAATGACGTGCGGGCCTACTCGCTGTTTTGGGGGGCCGGAGTGAGCCGCAGAGCTGCTCTCCGCCGTCGACGAGGTGCCTTTGCCCTGACCTTTTCCGCCAGGGCTTGGGCCTGGCCTGTTTGCCTGCTGACCCACAAACTGCTGGGGATTCATCGCGGCACCTGTCCAGACCACTGTGCAGTAGCTTCTTCTTCGTCTTCTTCTTCTTTTTCACCCCAGGTATATGGCACATACCCACGCGAGGGGATTGGCCAAGGTGTAATTGAATAAGCAAAGAAGTTGTCTTCTTCGTTATCCTCACTGGCTCTGTTCCTCAGTGGTGGGAGCTGAAGGTAAAAAGCCCGCAGTTGGCGAAGAGATTGTAAGGGTAGACTGCAGGAAAAGTAGTTCATCATTGAGAAGCCTTCATGGCTCTTAACTTTTTACAGGATTTTAACCCGAACATTACCGCTCACCTTTGTGATATGGCGCTGTTGGGCATTTCGACTATAGCATAAGTGACACGGTACCTGTGGAGGGGCGCTCTCTTGAATATGTTCTTTGTGCTCAATTTTTATGAAGCTGGCTCATGAAGGCGGTGAAGCTGGCTGCAGGAGTTATTGTGGGGACAGATGGTGAAGTGCGGCACGAAATTTCACGGTCAAAGCGTCATCAGGCAGAGAGCTCATAGTCTGTGAGATCTCTTTTTAGCTGTGTGGTAAACTGCGAAAGCCGAAAAAATAAAGGTGATCGAAACAGTAAAAGCGAAAACCAGTGTCAAAAGCGATGATACGGCTTTCGTACAATGTAGGAACGTTAAACATCTGGAATTTACAATTGTCCGCCCAGCTTTTGTGCTCGTGGCAAAACATCCAGTTGATTATAAGATACAACTCCTGCGCTGATTCGTGGTCCTATTTTATAAATATTCCAAGCTCATTTGCTGTATTTATTCATTTTAGAGCAATTGTTATGGTTTAGTGTCTTTAGTCATGAAGGATAAGTTAACGCCACTGGCCAATTTTTATGCATTACCTTTAAGGCCACGTAATTATAATGACGTAGACTATTGTAATGTCCGGCGCTGAAATTCACACGAGGCCTGGTGGAGCTGACTCTGCGCTGTTTCATGCTCATGCATATTACTATTTCACAACGGTGCTCTTTTAATGACACTTTCACTAGGAAAACTCGCACTGCCTTCGAATACCATGTTCCATGGAGCAAGCGAGAACTAAGAATTTTATAGCCTAAATGACAGATCTATCCAGGTAGACCAGAGATCACCCATGAAAACAAACCAATAGCCGCAGATCTTCTGGCAGTTACAACAGCTGACTACGGCCAAAGTGCTCGCAGCGTTCACGGAATTTATATTTCAGTAGCCGTGGCAACTTGCCATTGGGACAGAAAAACACAATAGAGATCTACAAATCCCCAGTGTTTGCTCAAGACTCAGAGCATGCTAGCAATCGCTCTGAACACCCCGTACTTAAAACGGAACTGGACTACAATAGACACAGGCACGCAAAGACAGGGCCCTTAATGGGAGCAGTGTGTCCCAAAGCTGTAATTGTTGGCATCCTAGATAGGCAATCAGCGGCTCCAAACTCTTTAAATACCCTTAAATAAAGATATGCTCCTCGAAGACCGGAAGTATGACAGACTGTCCTCATTTCTGACGGGTTCACAGTTTTCGCAGATTTAGTAATACAAATACAATCCGGGAAAGAAGCGGTAAGAAAAAACAAGTTCATGTAAAAATCAGTAACTAAGAAACATGTTGTACACGTGAACTGGAACAGCCGTTTTTTTAAGGCTATTAATTGGTTGATAACAGCACACAAAGAAATAGTTTTAATGAGCACGCATGCGAGAAGATTCATGCTTGAATTTTCAGCGATAAGATTTTCTAGTAAAAAGAATTATGTCACCAGGCGAAACTTATTTACACCAAAAATATCTTCGCCAAATAAAAAAAAAGCAAGTAAGACACCTCATAGGGTCCCAATCCGTGGTGGTAGGTTATCTGATGTCAGGTCCCATTCCCTATCGAAACAACAGATACTGAATATCTGTGCTTTCAGCTCGGTGGGGCGCCGTCTACTATTGCCCCTCTGGTGACGGCCTAGCCTGTAGTGATTGCACTACGCCGGTGCTCCATGAGAAGGCAGCGCCTGAAGCGTGCGCCACATTGGTCGACGAAATTGTCGTAGTCCAATCCAAGGACGAGAACACACGTGCGAATGTCCGGACCCCGTAGAGTATCTGTTACGGGTCCAAGTTGGACTTATTTTTGGAACAATGGCGGAGAGTTTGAAGGATGCTTCACTCCCGCCACCGGTTGGCCCGGTATTGCGCTACCTCCAGGATCGGCCTTGTCTTTAGCGCGTCTTTACTATCCTGTCTTTCTATCCCATCTTTCAACTCTCCTCCTATCTGCACGTGGTAGCGATTGTGGCTCGTCTTGAGCCAGTGAGCAGGCCTGTGCACTTTCCCTTCTTTCTTCCTGGCAGCAACAGACAGACAGAGAACACACGTGCCGCTGTAGAGGCTCGTTCGAAAAATGAGCCTCCTGGCGTTGCTGACCATAAATCTCATTGTGGCAGTGGCACTGTGGTCAGGTGGCTCTCGCACCTGTTTGTGTACGATGCAGGAACCCGTGCCATTGGCAGGTAGATTGGAGCGAACTTCATAGGGGGCTGGAAGTATGCCACTCCGGTCGCCGGATCTACACTGCCCTCAGAGACCATGGGCGACGCATACTCAGCGATGCAGAGCTGCTCGAAGCTGATCCGTTGAGCTATGCGCGCGTACCGCTCGAGCACACTGTGAACAAAGCTAGTAATGTTCGCGCACAGGTGCTCCATGGAGGGATTTCTGGGAAGGCGCACGCGATGAGTGGCGAGAAAAAAGTAGTTGACTTCGCTGAAGACGTTGCCCACGAGATGCTCGTTGCCGGCGTTGACGTCCAGGATGACGGAGGTGATCGCCTGTCGTAGAAGGCTTGGCTATTGAAGGTGCTGCGGAGGTTCTTCAGAAGATCACCGAGCAACCTCAAGTCATCTGGGCTCTCGCAGCCTGGTTTTGGCTGGGCCCAGTCCACGGTGACTCCGTCAAGGTGAAAGTTTTGCATGGCGCTTACCACACTGTTCATTACACGCTGCAGCATCGCCGGGTCCTGAACTAGTCTCGTGAAGTGCGGGCTGTCTTCTGGGTAGCCACCTAGCGCCAGCCGGATCTTGAAGTCTGGGTATCCTTGAGCGTCAGTGATGGTCCTCAGCTGGCTCAAACCGTGTTGTCGAAGGTGGGCATCCTGCTCGTGATGGTTCCGTTTTCGACGCCTACCGACCAGTACACGATGTTGAGGCAGAGGGCGAACGGCAGGGTCTCGAACATGTAGTTCCAGGACGTGCCCGTGTAGAGCGGATCGTAATCGGGGACAACACGGGAGCTGTTGAAGACGCACAAGAAAGGGTTTAGAGATGGCGTGGGTGTCGTGCTGTTGTAATGGGGCCAATTTGAAAGTACGTGGGCAAAGCAGACAGAACTACGGACTCCATGCAAGGAGGTGGAGTGCTCTGCGTGCTGGTATCGGTAGTCGCGATTGATGTGGCTCCTGTCGGCTGTCGAGAAGTCCCTGGGAAGTTGAGTGCCTCAATATTGTAGACCGTTCAATATCCATGAGGAAGGGCACCAGAAAGAGCCAGACGGACAGGATCAGAGGGAACAGCAGGATACCGCGCAGTAGCCACACCGTCAAGCAGAAGCGTTCGTGTTCCTCCGACTCCTCGTGTTCCCTGCTCTGCGACTGGCGGACCCTTACTTATTGACGGTACGTGCGACGTCAGCGCTTGCTCCCCTTCTAATTCAACTTGCGCTTGAGTTGTCGCTGAAGGGGGTGCTGCTCTAGGGCTTAGCACGACGACGACGTCTTGTGTTTGCGGCTGCGCTCCAGGGGGACTTGCGATTCTGGCAACCTGATGTATCGGTGCGTCGCTCTGAATGACGTATGGGCCTATTCGTATCTGTGGAGACACGGAAGGGGTCGCGGAGCTGCTCTCTGTCGTCGACGAAGAGTCCTTGTCTTGGCCCTTCCCGTCTGGGCTCAGTCGTGGTCTGTTTGTCTCCTGATCTATGAACTGGTCGGGATTCATAGGGCAACTGTTGTTGTTGTTGTCGTTGTTGTTGTTGTTATCCTCGTACTATGGCACATGCCCACATAGGGTGATTGGCCAAGAATTGGGGGGCACAGAGAGTTTTTCAGGTAAATATTTCCTGGACGGAAATAAAATGAATGCTAAGGAAGGCAGAAGTAAACAAAAAAGAACAACGAAATGAAACGGGAAATGCATAACGCGCGCAGGAGATCGAGACTGATGTCTATAGCCAATTAGTCAAATGATAATGGTTTGTAAAAATAAAAGTAATATTGAAAAAATTAAAAAATTAACAAGGCAGCCGACTTGATTCTAATAAAAAATTTTGGACGGCGGTAAACACAGACTTGTGGCTGTACCCAAGTATGATGGCTCTAAACGACAATATGACTGGGCTGCTCAAAGGCCAAGCTGTTGTAGTGGTTTCTCTAAAAGCCGTCTTCTCATCATGGCGTATCGGCGACAAAACAACAAATAATGGTCTATGGTTTCGCGCTCACCACAGAATACAGAGACGGGATTAAGCGCCAACCCAGACCTGTGCAAATAAAATTTTGAGGGTGGGATCCGGCAGCGGAGCCTTGATAGAGATACCTCAACCTGCAGTGAATGTCATGATTACCTGCTCCAGGTGCAGGTAATCATCAGATCTTAAAAGAGGTCTAGTTGTCCTTCTTAACAAATGCTGTCTCCGAAACCTCGCTGCTGTAATTTCTGCTGTAGCCGGAACGATAGGTGGCACGGGGCCATTGAGGGATGCCTTTGCCAGGCAGTCCGCAACTTCATTGGCTGTCACACCGCTATGACCTGGCACCCATATCATGTGAACAAGGCTCAAATGTGGGGGGAGTAATGAATGGAAGGTGTTTAGAATTGGCGAATCCACAGCCGAAGCAAGGGACGAACACAAAGAAAGAGAGTCTGTAATGAAAGCCACTGAAGAGAAAGCTGGCTCTAGTTTGCGAAGAGCAAACACCTCCGCCAAAAACTCCGCTTGGAAAACTGGGGTGTAGTCGGGAAGCCGCAGAGAAAAAGACCAATCATTCATCGTGGCAGCTGTCCAGCCCACTGAACAAGAGCTTCTTCTTTGTCTTCTTCGTTAGCATGACTGCCTCTGTTCCTAAATGATGATAGCTGCAGGTAAAGAGCAGAAAATGGAAAAAAGAGGGGAAAGGCGAATTCTACGAGGAAAATCGTTCATTATCGTAGAGTCTTCAGCCTCTAAACAGTATCGACTACTTCAACAGAGGTATGGTTCAGAAACTACTATAGGCTGACCGGGTGCGGTTTCGTGGGGATGGAAAGCGAGGTTTAGTGGACTACAGTGTGAGAGCTCCGTAGCGCGTAAGGGTGCTAAGTCTGCGAGGTTTTTTTAAGCACACTTGTATACAGCAAGCTTCAAGAACGAAAATATAATCCAGATAAAAACAGAACTAAGTGTCATCAGCGTTGATACCGCTTTGGTACATTGAAGGAATACTGAAGATTTCACAAGTAACCTATTAACGTTTATGCTTGTTAAGGTACATTCAATTCATTGTAGGATACGACCTGTGCGCTGATTGATGACGTATTTTACAAACTGTCCAGGTTGCGTTGCAGTAGTTCTTTGTCCGAGGGGCTTCTGCTTCTTGTGGCAGCTGACATACGGTTAGCTGTTTCGCGATTCTTACGATAGGCCAGAGGACTCGAAAGCGTTAAGAGTCGTACTTGAGGCTTAAGAAAAAAACTAGTGGATTACTTTGCGCCATTCATATGGCAGGCCGACTTTATATCTACTGGGATCTGAAATCGGTCACGCCGAAATTTTGAAATGAGCTTGTAATGTAATCTTTCAGAATTTATTTTTTTTATTTATTTACAGATACTGCAGGCCCTTCTCGGGCCCATGCAGGAGTGGTTACAAGGAGGGAATATAAAACAAAGGGAATACGTAAAGTACAAGGGTACAAAAATAACATTTCATCGCTATAGTGGCACAGGGTACTAATGACGTCAAAGTCAGGAGAAGAAACTAGCGGGTTGAAAAGGAAACACATGTAATTGCAAAGAAAATACAAATGGAAATTGGGCGACATAGGTTCATCACGGTGGTACTGACAGTGATTCAACTCTGTTAACATGCTCTATGAATGATTCGATTGAGTTGCAGTTGCAGTGAACTATCTTAATAAAGCAAGTATTCCACCTTATGTCTGCTCAGGAGTTCCGATTTTTTGTCATTCCTTCCTGTACAGTGCCCCATAATGTGCGTGAAAACCTACAGTTACTTCGCCCCATTACCTTTGTTTACGAGCACAAAGCGAAAAGGCCAGTTTTCTAGAATCAATCCAAAGTCCCACTGAGCACTTGCCCTTTTGTGCTCAGTCTGAAGGCTTGGGATGGCACGTACTGACACTGCCATGAAATTAGATGGTACAGTACGTCTGAAGTCGGACGGGTGCTGAGCTCTAGAGACGCCGTAGTGGTGGATGCGGCATTAAATTTCTTCGAGCTCTTTATTATACCGGTCCGATATACCTACCGGTAGAGTAGAAAATCTCATCAGCTGCACCTTCGCAAAAAAAAAACACAAAAGGCGTAGCGAGGGTGACCGAGACCCGCAGCGGCGACGTGCGCCTACAACACGGCCCTCCCTTACAAAAATTTCTTTTAACAGTCTATTGACTGTCTAGGGAATTCTGTATATAAAGTCCATAGACACTCTATAGACAAACCTTAGGAAACGGGCTATAGGCCATAGAAATCCTACAGACAATGTACAGATGATCTGTAGATTTATGGCCATAAACTTTTAGTAGACTTGTATATAGTCTAAAGGCCATGAGTAGACAAAAATAAATATTTATGGGAAGGCAATAGAGTCTTTAAGAAGTGTAATGACAGTCTATAGACCATTTGTATAAAGGCTAAGTCTATAGACTCTCTATAGACAAACCTTAGGGGACGGTCTATATGCATACAAATCCTATAGACAGTCTATAGACGATCTGTAGATTTATGGTCATAAACTTTTAGTAGGCTTGTATACAGCCTAAAGACCAAGAGTAGACAAAAAGAAATATCTATAGGAAGGCAATAGAGTCTATAAGAAGTGTATAGACAGTCAAGAGACCATTTTTATAAGGGCTGCAGGAGACAACGCGGGTCAATCTGTTCCAGCTTCTCCTCGGTCAAGTTTCTACTAGGCGCCCGTTGACCCTCACTACGCGTTACGGTGCACCTGACCCCGACACTATGTTCAGCAAGCTGAAGAAGCGTGGCAACTGGCAAGACAGCATATACACCGCCAACAGCAGGTAGACGCTGCCCGCTACAACCTCCGAAGGCAATTCGACACCTAAGAACCAGGAGACTATGTGTGAATTCAGACCTTCGTTACCGCGGATTATCCGAGAAGGTACTGCGCAGATACTTGAGCCCAGACCGTGTTCTCCATCGCATTAGGGACGTCACTTACTTAGTTTCACCTGCCAGCCACTCAAGTCAGCTTATTACTCAGAACAAAGCCTACAGACGTGCCCGTTGTTCCGACGAAGCCATAGCACGGCCGACCACCTGAATGAACTGCAGGGTGGTACAGCCAGTCTCTTGGGCTCGTCCCCGTCCCCCATTTATTCTAGACACCAAGCAGGCATTCACATCTCATTGAGCCATATGCGTGACATGTTTACGAGTCAGCCGCGACCAATGCTCATATTCTTACTTCTATCCCTACAGAGACTCGAGGTGGTCGCCGACTGGCTGAACAGGCGAAAGCTGTTGTGGAGCTCAGGTGGAACAAGACGTCGAGTGTTGCAGCTAACAGTCCTAGTCCGCGAGACAGTTGCGTAAAACACTTCTAGAACTAAAAGCACAGCAAATATAACATTATGTGTGCAAATGAAATTGCAGCTCTGACAAAATACGTCCGAGCATATGACTTTGCTCGCTAGAGAAAATAATCAATTTTGTTTTTGTGGCTACTTATAACCGCAGCTGCTGCGAAACAGCGGCGACACACAAACTGCATCGAAGCCATGAGGAAATGTTCTAGAGGCTTGCCTCCGAGATTGCCAACCCTGTAGTCTACGCCTACAGTGTCAGAGGCCATGCAGAATTAGAGTCGCCGAAATGAGAGCGTTTAGGTAGCGATGAACGCCTCGCTATCTTTACGGCTGGTCCAACGAAGCTGCACCTCAAAGCTTATCGCCACACCCGCTCCACAATTTTGGCCAGTCAGTGAGGATTTCGAAGGATCAATTCCTCGCAGGATCGAGTTAAAATAGGTTTGGTTGGTTTGGTTTATGGGGGTTTAACGTCCCAAAGCGACTCAGGCTATGAGAGACGCCGTAGTGGAGGGCTCCGGAAATTTCGACCACCTGGGGATCTTTAACGTGCACTGACATCGCACAGCACACGGGGCTCTAGAATTTCGCCTCCATCGAAATTCGACCGCCGCGGCCGGGATCGAACCCGCGTCTTTCGGGCTAGCAGCCGAGCGCCATAACCACTCAGCCACCGCGGCGGCTCGAGTTAAAATAGGGACCCGAATTCCAGACTAACTCTCAAGAGCTGTCTCTCGTTTGTTGTCGTGATTCTCGTAACCGCTGCTGTTGAGAACACGTCCAATGCCACCATACGATCCACGTGTGTCTTGTCAGCGAAAGCCTTGGAGTAAGTGTTCACATCAGATAACAGAAACGGGTCAGGAAAACGTACAGTGTGATTCAATTTTGATAAGGAGTGTCCGATCAAGATACACTTTATGGCGTTGCAAATTCGCGTACCTCGCGAATCTAATTCGTCTTGAAGAAGGAACCTTAAATTATATGAGTCAATAAGAGGCATCGTAAAAGAAAAGGACAAAATACACAACGACATACAATTTTGACAATGAGTGCTAAATCTGCGTTGTACCGATACGAAATAGCTTATCACTTGAATGTAAATGGTGCTAGAATCTGTTCTTATTTCAAACTGTCAATCCCAAAGGATATTTTCATCTCATCATAACAGAAATGGGCAATGAAAGGATATAATGGCACACAGCTTAGATGGACAGTCCAGAAATAATGTACGTTATAAAGTTGCAAAATCACATTATAAATCAAGAACGTAAATTACCTTGGAGAGGGGACTTTTATATAGGTAAATTCAGGAAAAGAGATTGCACAAAACCTCTAGAACGAGCCAAGAATCAAGGCAGGTGTTACAAAGATAGAAAACCAAATTATTTCTTTATTTTATCTACATATACTGCAGGCCCATCTCGTGCCCATGTAGAAGTGGGGATAGCACAAAAAAAATACGAAAACAGATCTCTCAGTTACTTCGAACCAAATGGCTTAAACACTGATTTGCAGCCAGAACAACAAGTCATTGTGCCACATGTGCAAGACAAAACAAACAAAATGCCCCACATTACATTACTATGAAAAGCAAAAGTTCTTAAGATATTGACAAACCTTTCTTTAGAGATATACTGATAAGTCCTCCAATAATTCGTTTTAATGAGACCTCACAAATATGAAAAATGAGTGCCAAATCGAAAATTTAAATTACCTGGGATAAGAATCTTATTTTACACTGCCAATTTCATCCGGGTTTCTAACAGAAGTGTGCAGTCAATTTTAGAAATCACAATGCCATTTTTGATAATGAAGCATGAATCAAAGTGCATGATTTTCTGGTTGATAATCGAAACTTTAAATGGTAGCACATTATGCAGCGCTTAACAAGAACTGGGCTTTAGTCATGTACTTACAGTCCAAACGTACACAGCGAGCGTAGCAGCGAAATTGAAAAACTTCAATGCAGAGATGCACGCATATACACGGAGGCATGTACCTATCAAGCTATCAAGAGAATTGTTTAAATTTTTACAAGTACGAAACAATACCGAATAGCGTCAGTATGAAATAATGATTCATTTCGCGTGTGTGAGAGGTTTTCGCGTGTAATCCTCTTCTGAGATTTCGATATGAATTTTTAGACTTGTAGTTTTAATTTTTTGCCATCGTATATGTATTAAAGCGGAAAATTTTGGGACAAATAGGGAAGCGCGCGAAGCTCGTTATTAGCCTGAAAAAAAAAAACAACCATGGCATTCTTTTTCGTTTGTCACAAATTCAGGGCAAATTAATGATCCGCAATGCAGCAGCTTGACGTAGTACCTGCCTCTTTGGCTACAAACTGTCACTACAAGCATAAAAATGACTAGCCGCTTGCTTCATCCTATTCGTTCCACCCAGGCTTCAAAAAGAACGTACACACACGCAAAAAAATGAACACTTCGGACTTGCGAGTCTATGTAGTAGCTTCGTTTTAGAATTTACTAGTCTGAACATAACACAGTAAAAAATCTCAAGGTCAATTCTTGACAAAAAAAATACCGCACGCAATCACAACAACTCGCTCCAGGGTGCCCTGATCCAGCGTCGCTGCATGGAGGCACCCTAACTAACAAGTTCAAAATGCGAATCAGCGTTTAGAAACGACAAGCGACATATTCCCGACAGTGATTCTCTCGAAAAAAAAAACGCAAGAAACCGCCAAAACCAAATTCAGTTAGGGAAAAATGTGAAAATTTGTCTTTGGAATGCAGGACGTGTTGTGTTAAATAAGCACAATTTTCTTTTCTTTATCAATCTAGTGTGTGCGCATCACGCTTTTGAAACTAAGCCGGCCAGTAAAAAAAAAATATTTCCGTTCTCGTTAACACTAAAATAACGAATCTACCTCCTAGTCCTAGGTTTTTGACTTGAATACAAGAACAACTCGAAGCGCTATGAAATAGCTGCCAAAGAAAAGGTCCGTTTTACGCAGAACATCGAAACTCCGCGCCTCACGTCACAAAGATCTGCGAGCCATGACTAAGCCTAATCACATCGGGAGGCCCAAGCAGTCTCTGATAACGGCCGCCTCTTCGTCGCTGCTCTCATCGCAGGGACGATGGACGCAGCAGTACACGCATTCGCACCAGGACAGAGAGACACTGCCGCGTGGAACGCAGTAGTTCTCGAAAAAGAGCCTAAGGTCGTAGCTGTCCGTGCTCAGGTGACGCAGCGCGGGCAGGGACGTCAGCAACTTGTGCAGGTCCTGCGGCATTACTTGCAGCGCGTCGATCGTCAACGCGGTGCCCAGAGTCAGTTCCTCCAGGCATGGAAATGAAATCGGTTCGTAGTGCAGGCAGCACAAGTGCAGGAACCCGCGGCAACTGGCATCACCTGCGAGGCGCAGGTTCCTCAGTGTCCCGCTGGTGGCGTAGAGGAACGCGTCGAAAACGACCCTGAGCAGCTTCACGCACAGCTCGACCGTTCTCAGTTTAGGAAAAGCGTCGTAGTCCAGCGGAGTGTCATCGCTGGATATCTCGCAAGACACCAGGCGCAGTGTCTTGAGCTCCGGACAGAGCTGGGCCAGCGATGCGAGCCTTAAGCCTCCGCAGCACCAGAGGGAGAGACTCTCCAGCCGCGGCCACGTCTTCAGGAGCCTCTGTAGCTCAGCGCCAACGTCGGCGAAGCGGATGACAGCAGCCAGGGACACTGACAGACTGCGAAGGTAATGGAACGCGGAGATAGCGGCGAACGCTGGCCGTGACCCCACGATTACCTGCAAAAACCGCCACGTCAACCACTCAACTCATCAGAAAGAATCGACTACAACTTCGCAGAAATCCACCGAAACTCGCGTCCTTCACATGTACCCAGACGCGGCGGCCGCATTTCGGCAGAGGCTCCTTTGCTATGCGATGCGCCGCGTGTTAACTCTTTGTAGGGCAGCATATATTTTATCCAGACTTGATAAAAAATATGCATTTTGCACAAGATGCACAAAAACGGTTCTCGACAAATTTCACAATTTGAGTACAAGCAGTTAAGTGTAAAAAAGTGGGACATATTTGTCCCGTTTCCATTAAATGAGGATAAATAAAATGGGATGCATTTGTCCAACTAACCTACATGGGTTTGCTCACAGAGTTTTTTCTAACCACTTCATGAACTTGTTTGCACTAGTTTGCTTGTTGTTATACTTGTTCGCAGTACTTCTCCCGTTTTGCAACACCAACAGCGTCTACGCCTTTGTTAGACTTTCACAGGATTGTGTTCTCTGCCGATGAGCGGAACTTCACCCCAGATGCCAACTATTTTTGCCAATTTTATCACTCTGCATGTTCATTTGAAAATGCTTCTTGCTGCTCGCGGTTCTTAATATTTAGCCACAGATGATTTGGCGCCCAAAACAAACTCTACAGAGAATGTTTGAGAATTAGCGCTCAATATTCAGTCATTAAATGTCCCACTATTAAATAGTCCAACTATGTTGGACTATTAAATGTCCAACATTAAATGTAAAAGATCTTCGAAACAAGTGCACGTTGTGATCTAGTGTGCCTCTCGATGCAGGAAAAAGGAATCACTCACCGGGCATTTTGACTGTTTTTTTTTCCAGATCGAATATAGCCAAAAATTTCCAAAGCACCCCCCCCCCCTAAAGAAACGAAGTTTCAAGGTCTCGACTCGCTACCTTATCTAGTACACCCGGCTGACACCGTTTTTAAAGAAATGATTGAAACTTAAATATAGGTGGGAGCACAGCATACGTCCCACTGCATCTTACGAGCCTTCATTATAAGGAATAAAGTGGGACATATATGTCCCAGTGTCCCACAGGGGTTTAAAGAACCCCCGGTGGTCGAACTTCATCAAGAGACCTCCAGAGACGACATGTCCCACAGCCTGTGCGCAGGATTGTTGCGTTCAACCCTACACACAGCACCAGACCATAACACACCATAACACATTGTATCATGTATTGCAACCAGAAAGCAGAACCGGAAGCACCGCTGATAAGGATTAGCAGAACAGATGAATGGTCACCTGTGTTCATCATAAACATAGCCAAAAGAGTACGTCCCAGTCTTTTGCACCCGACAATCCTTTTCAAATGCAGCCTGGCTACGAGCTGATGTACAGCAGCTTTCATGCAGCAGGAAACTTTAGAGCAGTGTGGAGTTTTTGTGTACACGGTATAAATTTCAGCGGCAAAATTTCTTTCGCATATTTATAACGGTGAAGTTCTAAGGGCCTGGTGAAGCTCTGGGATCAAATCTCTGTTAGGAAAACTGATTTTCTTGTAACCAAGACAATTAACGAAGATTACCTTCCCAGACTGCTGAGCGCACAAATGGCATAAAATGTTGGCAGAACAGACGCTAGAACAAATAATTTTGTTCACTGATTCACCTGTTGGAGTAGCGAGTTTTGTTTTGAGATTTGACGATATGAACATACTCTTATTTTTCTAGTAATACAAACAATCAGCGGAAACTTTACGCCTTGATCGGTTGCCTAATCAGTCTTCTGAAATCCTCCCACGATACCACACAAGAAATTAGCTGCGGTTTAACTACTGAAGAAAGGAAAAAATAAGCGCCGTAGTGGAGGGCTCCGGAATAATTTAGACCACCTGGGGACCTTTAACGTGCACTGACATAACACAGCACACGAGCGCCTTCACGTTTCGCCTCCATCGAAACGCGGCCGCCGCTGTCCTGTTCGAACCCTGACATTCCTTCATCCCTTCCCTTAAGGGGCGGTTCTGGTGTCCGCTGATATGCGGGACAGATACTGCTCCAATTCCTTTCCCCCAAAACCAATATTTTTTTTTCATTTAAGTACGCTAAGGCGCCCGTGTGCTGTGCGATGTCAGTGCACGTTAAAGATCCCCAGGTGGTCGAAATTATTCCGGAGCCCTCCACTACGGCACCTCCGTCTTCCTTTCCTCTTTCAATCCCTCCTTTATCCCTTCCCTTACTGCACGGTTCAGGTGTCCAACGATATATGAGACAGATACTTTGCCATTTCCTTTCCCCAAAAAAACTATTATTATTATTATTTAAGTACTGCTTAATCTGGTAAGATAGCGAAAACTGTGGTGTATAAGCCAAGTAGACGCGGATTGGCTTCTGTAACGTTGAGTGCGTTCCGCGCACCGGATGGGCAGCGCGCCCACCCTGCCACCCTGGCAGGTGGCAATTATTTATTTATTTTATTTATTTAATTTATTTATTAATATTGCAGGCCAACATACTGGCCATGCAGGAGGGGCAATACAGCTGACAAGGTAAGGACAATGCAACAAGGGTGACAAAAAATGCATATATAAACTGCATGAAAATGATGCAGCCCATAGCCACGTTACAAAAATCTAAATGCTTGCCTTAGCACAGTAATTACAACAAAAAGAATCTCACATTTGAATTTATATATGGAAAAAGACGCTGTGCCAAACAACAATAGGGCATTAAACATAACAAAATACAGGAAATTTCACATAAAAACGAGAAAAATAGTGAAAATACTCTTATGGTTGTGTCATTTCATGTGACAAATAGTTTTCCAGCGCTTTTGTGAAGCTCCCTGATTGAAGTACATCAACAGGGAGAGAATTCCATTCGTTTATAGTACGTGGATAAAAGCTATTCATGTGAGATTTTGTTTTAGCAAATAATGGCGTAAGGAAAAGTTGTGTCTATGTCTTCTTTTTCGTGCATTAAGAGCCGTTACATAATGAGGCATTCGAAGCCCGATTTTTCCATTTATGATGTTATGTAAAAACTGGAGATGACTAACTTTACGCCTGTGTTCTAGTGAAGGGATTTTATTTCTAAGTATTAGTAAGGACGGGGAATCCTCTCTTTTATATTTTCCAAAGATAAATCTAACGGCCTTCCTTTGTACTCTGAAATGACAGTGCACGCCAAACGACGCTAAGCGGCCGAAAACTTTTTACACCTATACGGCTTCGGTCACGTGCTTAACATTGACCGGCGCTAACTAACATTCATCCACCTTTTTACTCGGTAGGAATCGTTGAACAGTTGTGAGCAACGTGAACTTTACACTAAGGTGACTCATTTCTCTCTCCCTCTTTTCAGACCTCGTCTATACTCACCTCACGGCGCGATTCAGGTGCCCACCATAAGTGATACGATTACTTGTAATCTCTGCTATATGGAAGGTTGCTTCGTATTATAATGTACAGAATACCTTGAGCACTTCGAGAAATGGAAATTTCCCTGCTGCGAGCTTAACATCCTCAGCTTCAGCGGTGAGCACATGGCCGGAGTTGGAGATCTTTGCCGCAAAGCCCAACATGAGGTGAGTGAAATTGGAGGCATTGTGACGCCCACCCCGAGGGCTCAACTTCGCCAACTGCAGGAAAGCTCCCAGGACTGATGCAGCGTCGATGCGGCGCACCTGTGCAAGAGGAGGCAGATGCTAAGCTTGAAAACCGTTCGTGGGCCCTTGAAGTGTAGTCTCATTACGCGCCTGCCGATACTTTGTGCCACGCAAGGTCTACAGGGCAGGGAAGCTGGTGTCGCAATATATGAAAGATTCATCCACTCGGCCTATTCTTATCATGTAAGTGTCACTGCACTAAAACGTAATGCTCATCTTACAAACTTAGTAGACCACCGTACTTATTGCAAGTCTATGCCTCTTTCATAAATTTTACTATCACCACATGATCAAGTCTATTATCTGCCCTGGCCACCGCATCTCCAGCCGCACGAGCCACTAGAAGGCCGTTTACCCTCCCCCTGCCAGGACTACTGCTCACCTGTAATTTTTGTCCGCACTAAAAAGGACTGGAATGACTTGCCCAACACCGTCGTACTTCACTCCGACCCATCATCATTCAAACAATCCATCGAATTAACTATGTGCCCTGACTTCCACTCCCTCATGTAATACCCCTTTATGGGGCCTTTGAGGTTGTAATAAATAAATAAATAAATAACGAGTGCTCACGGTCACAAGTCACTGTTTCAAAGATTGCGTGTGAACCTTGAGTCAGACGGCATGCACTGACAGTTCTAATCACACAGTCGAATAAGCTCTATGCTCACTGCGATACAGCTTCGGTTCAGAAAAAGACGCACCGATAAAACTGCGACGGATGACGCCTTCATACGTCCCTTACGGGGCTCCTTTTTACGCCGTCACTTCCGGCGTCCGTTCGACGGACTCAATTTACGACGACACCATTGCCTCCGCGTAGAAACGGCGCTTGGAGAATTCGACGGCAACACTTACCTTAGGGCACGTGCGCACGATTTCCAACACAGTGTCCTCGGTGAGGAGTAAGCTGCTGGCGCAACCTATCCGCGTGCTGCCTTCCAACACCCTCAGTTCAGAGGTCGGCACTAGCGGCTCCCCGCGGCATCTGTACGGTTCATCCAGATCCACGGCGTGGAAGCACAGGTCATGGGGTAGGGCGAGAACCTTGGCGTTGGGGAACATGCGAATGAGCTTGTAGATCGTGTCCCTGTTGTGCACGATGCAAATTTCGCCGGCGAATCTTAGCACCTCCCTCGCGGAGGCCTCAAACACGTTGGAGGACTCGAAGGCCGCGCATCCGGCAAACAGGGCTTCCGAGATCCTCGTCTCGCGCAGGGAGTTCGTTGCCGAGACAAGAGAGGCCTGGTTTGTCACCAGCAGGTGGCCATCGTCGTCGCCCATCGAGTAACCGTCGGGAAGCGGGACGTCTACCGGCCACGGTGTCTCGAGCTTCAGGACGATGTAGTCTTCGGCGAGGAGCAGGAACCATGGATCTCCGAACTGTTCCACTCGTTCCATCGCACAATAGGGGTCGCCACCTTGAAAGTGGGAAGTACTCCGGCTCTTCACGCTTTGAATGCACAAAGAAGAAAGAAAAAACGGGTTAACTACCGCTGAACCTCGTTAGAAAGCGAAAGCTGTGGCGTATCAGGCAACTAGACGCGGCTTGGCGTCTCTAACGTTGAGTGTGTTATGGACGGATAGGCAGCGCGCCCACCCTGCCACCGTGGCAGGTGGCAGTTAAATGAACGGTTGATCGGAGGTTGCTCACCCAATGAACGCTGTGGCCTATTGTTGCGGTGCCGCGTGTCAGCCACAGCGTTGTCAGCGCTAATGCATGCATCCCACACCTCTCTCTCACCACCTCCACGTACCTCACAGCGCGATTGAGGCGTCCACCGACCCAGGGTGCCAGTTATTCGCCCTTGCTTTCCCCAAAAATTCAGGGGGGTACTTTGTTGACCTAAAGTGCGGTGAGGCGAAAGCCGTTAGCGCGGTGTGGCTGCTTGTGTCGCTGATGTGTCATGAAGATGTTGATTAAAGACTTACTACCAAGAGCGTTTAGGCGGTACCTTTCCAGATCGGCGTTCAGGAGGCGTCTCGATTGAGACGCGAAAGCGTGTTGCAGCGTTGCCAAGGTGCCCACGGAACGCCATCGCCCGTTCGGCGCGACGCCTTGCCCGTTGTACAATTCAAGGAAAGGAAATGACGCCTGTCTCAAACGTCCTGGTGGACACCCGAACGCCGCCGTAAGGGAAGGAAAATTGAAATTGCTTTCAAGGAGAGGGAATGACCCGTGTCTCATATCGCGGTGGATACCCGAACCACGTTTGATTGACAGCTATAGCGTGACGAATTTCGCGGACGGACGGACGGCCAACAATGAGCCAGTAAAGGCTCGCGCCTTAATGTCATCGGAGTGTAGAACGTTCTTAACGCCAACTCCAATGAAATTGTAAAGGTTGTGTCGTTTATTCAGAATACGCAATAACATCAAACAACGTCACAGTGCTGCCGAAGTTGGTGCGCAAATGTTCGCGAAAATGCTTGCTGTGAAGACGGATGAAAAAACCTCGCAAAATTCAGGTATTCAAAGGTGTAGGAATAGTTAAGGTTTAAAATTTTGCATGTCTCACTGCCGGCAGATTGTTACGAGAGCGACAGCAGTGGTCAAGCCTTGCTGCATTTGGAATGAATTTGCGATAGCAACGATAAAATGAAAGACGCCACGGGGGAAAAAGCATAGCCACTAAGCAAGGACTAAGTGACATGCGTGGATAAGGACAAATATGTGGCCAAGAAGTGGAACACCTCCGTTGGGGTGTCTGGGAGGGCACAGTCACAAGACGAGGACAAACTATGCGCGATGCTCCGAAGGAGAGTCTTGCCTTCCGGAGTCGCATTCATGATGCAAGCGCGTTAGGAGGATCTCCTCCGGAACAAGGGCCTCTCAGTGGCTGTGGTCTTTTTCACTGTGCTGCGCGTATCAAGTCGCATTCTTCATCTGAGCTGTCATGCGCTTCCGGCGGCGTTGTTTCTCCAGGGCGATGACGTGGCGAAGGCTCCTGTGCGCGATGCACGTCTGCTGTGACCACAACTAACTTCGCGCCTTCGTCTTCTGAAGAGTCGTCGTAATTTAGTACTCCCTGCCTCATTAGCTCCATAGTAGGGCGCTGGATGTGCTCACTTGGCTCGTCGTAGCGCTCCGGGCTTTTCTGAAGCAAAGAGTTCAATGACATTGGTGGTCCGGGCGGCACCGAGCTGAGTAGCGAACTGCTTGCACTTTGTGAGGACTGCTTTCCAGTTTCTCGGCTCGCCAGCCAAGGTAGTCCCGATGCCCCGGGTTTCTGCGAAGGCGCGGGTTGCTGCGAAGGCCCGGGTTGCTGCGAAGGTCCGGGTTGCTGCGAAGCCCCGGGTTGCTGCGAAGCCCCGGGTTGCTGCGAAGGTCCAGGTTGCTGCGAAGGCCCGGGTTGCTGGTGCGCAGGCGATGACGTAGGTGTTTGGGCTACCTTGCTGTGCCAGCACAGCCTTTTAGGACACGGAGCATTTTTGAGCACAGTCTTAACAGCTCGCCTCAGGGTAGATATCGACTGTGATTTCTCGAAGCTGAACGCTGGGTCTTTGGAAATATCAAGGCCACAGTGCGGGCATCGTGGCCGCGTCGCCGTTATAGCTTCATCAGTTGAGAACAGTTCATCGCAGTGAGGGCACTGGACCATCAGAGGAGTTCCAGGCGGCGTGGTTTCTGCGCTGTTGCCGCAATTGAAACACAAGCTTGTTTGTCGAGAACGCGGCGGTCGCTCACCGCCGCCGCCGTCGGCAGCGCCTCTTCGTTTCTTGCTGGGAAGGCCCTGTTCTTCTTTGGCCATGTCGTCAATTCGTCGCCAGGAAAGCAACCGCAAGCGACTTTGCTGCCTCAGGCAGTTTTCCTTATAGCCTTATATCCGATGAAGCGGGATGATTCCAACGCCAAGTACAACTGACCACATTTACTTGCCCGCTTATCGAATGGACACAATGAACGCCGACGGTCTATAGCTTCAGTGCCGCGTCTCTGCTACAACGTTGTCAATGCCAACGCATGCAGCGCACATCTGTCACTACCGCCACGTAGCCTAAAGCGCTACTGAGATCTCCACTGTCCTAGGGGGAAAGTTATGCGCTTTTCCTTTGCTTTTGAAGCTCCGGAGCGACTGAAGGTTAAAGCGACGGAGTCGGCGAAACTCGCCGTACATAGCGAAATAAAGCTTTGGCTTTATAATATTCGTTATGATGTGAACGTTGATTCACAGTAACGCCAAATGACTGTGCCTCCTACGCGAGGCTCTTAGCAGTGCTGCGAAGGCACACGGGTTCAGGGGCAGTGGAAAAGCTCTCAGAATACAGCGAAGCTTCCGAATACACTGAAGGCGCTATTTTTAACGCGATAGCGTTAAGGAGCTCGTGTCACAGAAAAGCCGGTGTCGTCGGCGTCGGCGTCTTTGGCCATGAGCGAAAAATGGCGCATCTCGGTGACCTGAACAGCGCCGTAAGAGAAGGGATTTTAACGCGATAGCGTTAAGGATTTATTGGTAGATGGATTGACTGATTTATTGATGGATTGATTGATTGCTCTATCGATTGATTGATTTTTCCTTCCCTTACGGCGCGATCCGGGCGTTCAGCGAGAAATGTGAGACAGTTCATTTAATTTTTCTTCCCTTACGGCCCGGCTCGTGTGTCCGCCGGGATATGTGACAGGCGTCCTATCCTTATTCTGTCCAACGGGCTACGCGTCGCGCCGAACGGGCAATGGCCTTCTGTGTACCCCTCGGCAACGCCTAGACACGATGTCGCGTCTCACTCTTAAAGACGAAGCTTAAGCGTCCTCCAATTTTTGTTATCACCCGCCGCAATGGCTCACAGCTTAGGGCGCTCGGCTACTGATCCGGCGTGCCAATGCTCGAACGCGACCGTGGCGGCCGTGTTTCGATGGAGGCGAAACTCTAAGGCGCCCGTGTGCTGTGCGATGTCAGTGCATGTTAAACATCCCCAGGTGGTCGAAATTATTCCGGAGACCTCCACTACGGCAGCTTTTTTCTTTCTTTCTTCCACTCTTTCTTCCACTCCCTGACCCGCCGCGGTGGCTCAGTGGTTAGGGCGCTCGACTACTGATCCGGAGTTCCCGGGTTCGAACCCGACCACGGCGGCTGCATTTTTATGGAGGAAAAATGCTAAGGCGCCCGTGTGCTGTGCGATGTCAGTGCACGTTAAAGATCCCCAGGTGGTCGAAATTATTCCGGAGCCCTCCACTACGGCACCTCATTCTTCCTTTCTTCTTTCACTCCCTCCCTTATCCCTTCCCTTACGGCGCGGTTCAGGTGTCCGACGATATATGAGACAGATACTGCGCCATTTCCTTTCCCCCAAAACCAATTATTATTATTATTCCACTCCCTCCTTTATCCTTGAGTTCCCGGGTTCGAACCCGACCGCGGCGGCCGCGTTTTTATGGAGGAAAAACGCTAAGGCGCCCGTGTGCTGTGCGATGCCAGTGCACGTTAAAGATCCCCAGGTGGTCGAAATTATTCCGGAGCCCTCCACTACGGCACCTCTTCTTGCTTTCTTCTTTCAATCCCTCCTTTATCCCTTCCCTTACGGCGTGGTTCAGGTGTCCAACGATATATGAGACAGATACTGCGCCATTTCCTTTCCCCCCAAAACCAATTATTATTATTAACTCCTTTATCCCTTCCCTTGCAGCGCGGTTCAGAAGTCGCTGATATGCGAGACAGATACTGCGGCATTTCCTTTCCTCAAAAACCAATTTACAATTTTTCTTTTTTTTTATTCTGCAACAGCTGCAGCCGCCCAGTTCGTAAGGCAGGTGGTGCATGGAAAAAGATCTCTCTACTCTGAAAATTTCTCACCTGGCTCCGCGAAAACTTTGCGGCCCAAATCGTCAATCAAGTACGGCAGTAGCTGCATTTTGCTTTGCAAGGCGGGGATGGTGGCCCACAAGAACCATGCAAATGACAGGAATGCTCGGGCTGAGGAAACGACGTGGCGATACGACAAATGCCTACTGTTCCATCAGGCTGTAAACAGTGCTCGGAGCCGGAGAGAGCAACACGACCGCTTTTTCGCCATGCTACAAAGCACGAATTATCCTAACAGTAACACCCAGAAGATCGAAACAGGGCGTAAAATATTAGAGCTAATGCAGTCGAGCCCGGATATCTCGAACCCGGATATTTCAAATTATTACATATACCGAACACACTGACTGTACTCTGAAGATCCTGTGTGACGAGTGGAAAAGAGTCGCGGAATCTATCGAACTCCAATTTCGCCGTGAATTCGAACTTATCGAACTACGTGCCTTGCAACTGACAACGCGCTCTGTAACTGACACAAGGTCCAGCTCCGCGTATACGCTAAATCTCGAGCGAAGGCCCGTGGCGACGGCGGTAAACGGTTTCGCCTATACCGCTTGCTTAGTCACTCGGAACTGGACACAGAAAATTTCGCTCGTCGCACTAAGGCCACTCCCCGCCCAACCCCCTGCGTCAGCCCTCCGATTAGCCAATCAGACCCCTGCTGGCCGCACCTGGTGTTGAAGCGAAAGCTTCACTACGCTAGGTAGAGCCGATTTCGCCGTGAACTGCCGGTTGACCTTCAAGTGAGCCAGAGGCCAAGTGCGGCTACAGGCCTTACCATATGTGGTCCACCATGGTGTCGCACCACTTACCTCTGAACTTGACTCTCGCCGGTAGAGGGCGGTAGAGCAGTCACGTGACAATCGAGTGATGTCGCGTGATGGAAACTGCCGTTGTGACGTCAGTCTGGGAAGAATATATAGGCCGCAGCGTTCATTGGATGACCAACATCTCGCGATGAACCATTAATTTAACTACCGCCTGCCAGGGTGGCAGGGTGGGCGCGCTGCCTATCCAGTGTGCGGAACGCACACAACGTCACAGGCGCTTAGCCGCGTCTACTTGCCCGACACACAACAGCTTTCGCTCTCTAACCATGTTCAGCAGTAGTTAAACCGCAGCTTTTTTTTTTCACACAGCTCGTTCCCTTAGATACACTGAGATCTGTCAAACTGTCATTGTCCCAACAAGCACGTCGGCTTGGTCATCGCCACTGGCGCTAGAACGCCGCCGTATAAAAAACATAACTTTTGCCCTGGCTGTGAGGCAGATGTGAACGGTCTGCTGGTCGGTAACGCAGGCATAACAAAATTTAGAGCGGGCTACAAGCGAAGCACTGCAGGGCCAGATGCAAATCCAGAGCTCGATTCCCTGCGCCCCCTCGCCGGCTGCGATTCATTGCCTGCGCGGGCACACAGTCGCTCGCGTCACGTGCATAGTTTGGTCACTCACATACAAGCAGATCGCGGTGACTGTTTACGAGAGTGTTTAATATATATATATATATATATATATATATATATATATATATATATATATATATATATATATATATATATATATATATAGAGAGAGAGAGAGAGAGAGAGAGAGAGAGAGTGTCTAAATACTGCCGACAGGGAAAGCTGGCGCCACCGTCTATGCGGGTTTCTTGAAGGGCACTTCATCATGAGAATGCCGGGAAGAGCGTGTCGCACATTGCTTGGCCCTAAAACATGACTACTACTGCAGAGATAGGAATTTTCGCAAATTATATAAATCAAGAAAGCGTTGTTTTACAATAATTATGTCGTGTAATAAAATATGATTACTTTACACTGCAATAAATGAGAAGAAAAGCACACAGGTATAAACGAGCACTGAATTTGCACATGTTGAGGGAGGGTTGTATCTTCATGCCGCGAAATATATGCAATCATAGGAAATAATTGTTTTTGCTTAAAAGACACTTTTTAGAGCGTCTACTATTGTAAAAAAAAAATGTTAGCGCTTAAGATACTACACTTTAGAAGCTTCCGTATTCCCGATGTGGAAAGCAGAAACGTTTCATTGGTGTAGTCTGCTATTGCGGGTTCGCGCCCTATATCCGTGCATAGGCTATGTTCGTGCAATGAGAAACTTGCTCGAGCCCTCGCTTTCCCAGAAGAAACTAGTTTTCACGCACTAAGTGCCGGCTCTCGATATGTCCTGGAGCTGCGCTTGCAGATTTTGCCAAGCAAAACATGAATTAGGAAGCGAAAACTCTCCCTACCACAAGTGACGGCTATGTTCATGCTGACAACTGCAACTTGCGTGTATTTGAGTGAATTAATTCATGAAGTGGAAGTCGTACCTGGATGGATGGATGAATGGATGGATGGATGGATGGATGGATGGATGGATGGATGGATGGATGGATGGATGGATGGATGGATGGATGGACGGACGGACGGACGGACGGACGGACGGACGGACGGACGGACGGACGGACGGACGGACGGACGGACGGACGGACGGACGGAATGGAATGGAATGGAATGGAATGGAATGGCATGGATGGATGGATGGATGGATGGATGGATGGATGGATGGATGGATGGATGGATGGATGGATGGATGGATGGATGCGGCTGAACCCTTTAAATCGGGCGGTGGCTCAAGCCACCTAGCCATCACTTATGAAATTTTACTCTTCTCTTGATTTTAGCCACCAATCAGATAACCTTCGCTTGGTTACTTCTACCCGCTTAAAATCTACTTTCCCGTCACTGTCATTAAACCCCAATGTCTTGGATAAATCAGCCCCGCTGCTTTCCACTGTAGGGTGAAGCCCTTTGCAGAAAAGTGTCAAGTGTTCAGCCGTTTCCTCCTCCTCTCCGCACGCAACGCACAACCTGCATGCAATGCAACGGACGGCCACCGCCAGTCTTCCGAATGAACCAAACGCAATCCTCGGCGAGCACGGTTAACATATGCTGAGCTTGTCGAAGTACTTTGCGCTTTTAAAAGATAAGTGTCTCCGAGACAAGAAATGTGCTGAGTGGTCATGGCAGCAGACTGCTGAGTTCTCAATTCACATAATCTTTCTTCCCTTTCATCTTTCAATGCACAGGCAACATAGGCTCCCGCTGAGCAGACCCGGCTGGCTCCGTAAATGGCTCCAAGCATTGGGGCAAACGGGCTTCAGGCCCAGGAGGCACCAGACGCTGTGCTCAGCTCACTTCGAGCGCCTCCGGATGCTTCGGATCTCAAATGAACTGAGCGTGTAGCTGCATTGGTAACTACACCACCACCACGCGCACAAAACAGCAATGAAAAATACAGTGGCGAAAACGAAGCTGGACAACCAAAACACCAATCCAATCCGTAGTAGCCAACAAGCCATCAAATGTCAATCCGAACCGCTGTCCTCCCGGCATGCTCGGGCGTCCATAGTGGATGAGCTGCAAAGCCGCCAGCTTTCCCTTCAGTGAATAGTAAGCAACAATGGTTTACTAAGCCGCAGTGCGCGGGAGCCGATTCAAAGCACATATCCGTTAGTACACGTCGCCTGCCGCATATTTAAATGTACGACTGCCGCCTTCGCTTGCTTGAGGTTTGCCCGGTTTGCTCAAGCGAATGAGCGAACAACGCCGGTGATCGAGCGCCGCTCACTTTTTCGGACACACGAAGCGTACACTAAAACGACGCGAACGGCAGCAGCTTACGAGCGAAATATATCTACGCAGAACTTCGTTATCGAGGTAAAACAGAACGGCGCCTGACAGCATCACGTTTGTCACTACAGTGTTTCGACAACTAAAATCCTTAAATGCACCGCTCAAGCGCGATTAGTTACCAGCCTATCTGATGTTAGGTGATACAAGTAGCAGAAACCTGGGGCAACTTACACACTCCCACGCGGCGCCTTCGGCTAGACGTCTTGAACCGGCGTCATTCCGTAGCGTTCCCGGGCGCTGTCATGTCGGCGTGCTCGCTCCCCAAACACGCGTGCTAACCACGCGGCTCGCGGAAGCGGCTCATTGCGGGTATGTGGCTCCGTCTCTTAATGTTTTCTGTAAGCTGGCTGCGCACTGGGAACTAAAAACTAAAAATCTTGCCTCGCCTACGCAAGTAAAAAAACCAGCGTGGCTAAACGAAAGAAGCAGATAAAGAAAAAGAAACTGCATGAAGTTCGTTGCAGACGCCTAACCGTTATCGCGACAAGACGACGAGCTGCGCAGTGCCAGTCATCCTGACATCCGGTGGGAAAAGCGGCTGCGAACACGGCGGCAAAGTTCAATGATTTGGCAAGATACGTATCACCATGGTATCGCCTTTAAGACCCTGCCTCTGGGCACGTAACCCCAGTTTTTCCCGCCGAGTATCTTCTGCGCTCGATCGTGCTGCCTGACCGGATTGTAAGCTCAGTTTGTAACATTTTCAACAGAAAAATTAAAAGTGCACTTGTCTCCTTACCAGCGGAAAGGCGGAAGCATTTTGAGTTCCGTTGCTTCTTCTGTTACTTAGTAATTAATAACTCATTAAAACTAATTGAACTAGTTTGTTGTTCGGCCATTAATTTGCTTATATGGGACTGCAAAACTTAGTTGAAAGCAGTCAAAAACTTTTGGCGGCTTTGAGTCATTGAACACGAGTATCTCGGTGTTTCGGAAGAGTTCGGCAGTGCTCTCTAAAGCTTTCACTAAACACTTGCTTCAAAATTAATTTTCGCTAAGATAACTTGAGCTCCTCACACAGTACAGGAAAACGTGGACAAAAAGCTTGAACAGAGCCGTTTTCTTTTTTCACTGCCCTCTAATTATCTAAGCGTGTGGTTTCTCCAGGGGATGTTAATTGAAGTGGTGGCTCCAGGAGACATGGTTATGGCTGGCCATGGTCGTCAGCTACAGACTACCAGAGAGCTTCAGGCAATAAGGGAGTAGGCAAATTTTCGACGCTCCTAATACACACTGGTGGCAACAAATGTGTTAGCACTCCGTCTCTGTCTCTGTAATTCAAACAACTGCGTTTTGTAAAGAACCACATGGCACGTGCACCCTTTGTTGTTCTGCTGGATGGAGGCGAAATTATAGAGGCCCGTGTACTGTGCGATGACAGTGCACCTTAAAAAAGCCCAGGTGGTCGATGTTATCCGCAGCCCTCCCCTACGGCGTTCCTCGCAGCCCGAGCCGCTTTGGGACGCTAAACCCCCATTAACTATAAACCAATCCAAACCATATATTCTAGCACTTCCGGGAGGCGAAACAATTTTTTATACATTTATTTCATTTTGCATGTCTTGCTCACGCTGGCGCCTTAAAGTATTATTGAAGCTCCACCAAAGCGCCCGAACCAGAGAAAAGCTTGCATCGCCAGGCAGAAGCAAGCGAAATAAAAAATACGCGAAAAAATTTTTTGAACTTTTCGCCTCTTTTTGGTGTGAAGTGGACCTCGCGGAGCACAAAAACCTTTGACCATACGAGCAAGACCCACGGGTAACACATTACCACCAGAACAATGCGGGCCGTTTCAGACTCGGCATGCTAAGTCAACAGCAAATGCTTCAAATACATGATTCACAATGAATGCTCTCTGTGCAGCTCTCGCTGTTAGAAAACAACAGAAATGTGCATACACAATACTTTGTGCCTGCAGTTTTAAGACCGTTATAGTATTACGAATCATTATCTTGAAGTCCATTCCAATGCGATAGTCCGTCCCGGCATGTGGGACACCCGCATCTACTGAGGACACGGCAGCGCAACTCCAGGTTGGCAAAGCGAATCACACACAGCTGTTTTTGCAAGCGTTTAAAAGCAAATGATGTTCAACATGTAGCATCAGATTCTGTTGATGAAAAGAATAGAAAAACACAAGTGTCCAGCCTTCTGCAAAGCCAAATGTCGAAATGTAGACTAAGTAATGTCACCCTTTAACAATGAACGCATAAACATAATTATATCCGATATTTAATCATGTATATGGTCGAAAAATGGCAACTTTTTGCAACTGAACACTGTTATGAGCGACGGCACGCAACAGTTAGATTCAGAGATATTGGAAAACAAAGGCGCAGTACACGCACAAAGAAAAAAATACAATCATTCAGCGAGTTAGACAGTAACATGCTTGGAAATAAAAAAAAATGATCAGGACTACACTGGGGTAAATCAAGTATATCGCCGTAATCAAAGAAAACAACATTCTTTGTGTAAGTTCGCAACACATACCCGTCCAAGGCAGAGAAGAGTCAGGAAGACTGAGGTCCAAGCAGCAGGAGTCACTAACCCTTCTACATACCCTACCATTACGGAAATTTGTACTGTGAGCTGAAACGACTTGTTCAGTCGAGGTATCACCTTGGTAACAGCCCTTAGTTTGTCAACAAAATCATTGTGTTGTAAGCGAGAAAACGTCACTTGTAACCCAAGAAGATTGTGCATGATTTCAGGCTTTCCGCTTCGGAGGAATTACATCTGAAGGAGCTTCCAAACTCTAACATGTTTAGGACCGGCACAAGGCACTGTACCCGGGAATAGAGTCCCGCATCGACGGCGCTGCAGGTCATGAGGCAGAACCTGCGGAAGAAAGTCTGCTGTGCTGCGGTCCAGATGTCCTCAAAGTCCACATTGGTCCTATTGGCGTCGTACATTTGCATCGTCGCGGTATGGGCGACCTTAACGGCGCGGGCCCAGGAGAACAGTTCCAAGCCTTGGCGAAGAGACATCCTAGCGTTGCCCATAAAGGCACGCTGGACACACTCGACAAACCTGTTGACGTTCACCTCATACCAGTTCTTGCCGCTTCTTGCAGAGGGCAGACCAGCTTGAAACATTTCCTTAGCTAAGAGGACGCCGACTGTGCCCATGTCGAACTCCAGTGGGACCCTCGTAGAATACATCATAGGGGGTTGTTGCATTGCGGTCGGCAGCACAATCACGTTCAGCAAGCGGGAGTAGGTGGTCTGTCCCGTCAAGAACGATTCGCCGATAAGGAGTTCCGCGAGGGAAGGCGGCTTTTCTAGACGTCTCCTCGCTTCAAGAACCTTGAGAGACGCGTAATAGTCGATGAAATTGTCGGGGCGATTTAAGTGACGCATGGCCCAGACATCGGGCGTTGACACTGAGTGCAAGGGCGTGTAGTCTACAAGCATGGTGATGCCTTTCAGAGCCGCCAGTGCGTTCATCTTGTCCGCCTCCTCCATTGCTAAGTCTACCAAGTGCAGCGACGACAGCCTTCGAACACTGCTGAAAATTTTCTTGCTACGGGACGGCGTCGACAGCAACGGCCACGTGTGGCTCGAGAAAAGGCTTAGCCAACTGGGCCACATCACTTCTTGGCTCGCAGCGAGACATAATGCCCCTGCTTCGCTGTATGATGTGCTTTTGTAGTAGAATCGGCCAGCTTCAGCTAAGATGTGCAGGAAAATGTACACAAGCCCGATTCTCCGGTGCTTTGCAAGGTACTCGATTGCTGACTTAACAAGACCCAGCCGATGACTCATTATAGGTGACTGTTCACTCAGTCTGAAGTTTCCATGCGACAGCGAATTGATGAACTGGAGCCAATCCCGAGGGTCTGCTTCGTGCATAAGTACGGCGAATTGAGACGCGTTAACTGTCTCAGCCGTCGGCAAGATCTCTTCGCTCAAAGCGATCGCGCTCTCAAACACCAACAGCTCTTGTATTTTGGCCTGAATCCACGACATATTAGCGCTGGCTGCGATCTTGCTTGTATGCTCGAGCGCCTCCCCTATATAATACGCGAGTGTGGAACTGTGTGGAGCGCCGGCCAGCTTCTCGGTCAAGGTCTTGCCTCTGGAGACGTAGAGCGCCCTGCCCCTGTCACCGTGCCGAACAACACTGACACTGAGCAGCGTGGAAATGCCCCGCTGCAGGGACAGAAGAACGACCCGACGAAGAGCGGCGGTTGTGTTTGGAAGCCGCAGAATGTCGATGTCACTTTGGTTAGCGCTTACGAATCGCCTTCCATGGCTCACGTTCGTGGAGGTCAGGAACTGTCTGCAGCCGAAGTAGAAGCGCGCCAGGAGGGCTTCGGGTTGCGAAGCTAAAAAAAGAAAAAAAAATTATATGCGAAAGAATTGGGGTGGTGTTTAAATAGATGTACTTTATTTTTGATGTCGCCGTCGGTGACCCGAACAGGAGTTACAGGACGCACGCTCATTGATAAAAGAAACTTCTCCGGAAATACTTGGAAAACATATCAACACCACATGTTGTGGAGGTCATCATTGCCTACCGACTGGCGGGTTCGATCCCGACCACTGAGGCCGCGTTTCGATGGAGGTGAAACGCAAAGGTGCCCGTGTGCTGTGCGATATCAGTGCATGTTAAAGATCCCCAGGTGGACAAAATTATTCCCGAGCCCTGCACTACGGCACCTCTCTCTTCTTTCACTCCCACCTTCCTTCCTTCTCTTACGGCTCGGTTCGCGGGTCCACCGAGATATGTGATACAATTACTGCGTCACTTCCTTTCCTCAGAAACCAATTTTCATTTTCATTTTTACTGACTGCTTTATTTCTGGTAACGAGCGTAACGAAATGTCTCAAAACTGGGTCTATGGTAGGCTATCCTGCATTACGTCTGCGACAGCGATTACACAGAAATAAATTATATTGTGGTTTCACTTCAGGAAACGTCATCTAAATTAATGTGCTTGATTTGACTGGAACAAGCGGTCTCACATGCACCATGACGTCTTGCGGTTTCGAGGAGCGTCACATCAAGAGAACCAATGAGGTCTCGCGCCGCATTCTGTGCCAGGGTGGCGCCGTCAAAGTGGTCCACGCGCCAGCGACGGCAAACGTGGAGGTAGAAGTCACTGCAGGGCTGGATGGACTGGTCCAGGAGGGAGTCCAGAAAAGCGCGGGCATCGCGGCACTCCGCGCTGCTGCACTCGCTGCGCTGATGACTCGGGTCCGTGGCCCACATCATGAGCACCAGAGCGACACAGGCCAGGCCGACGAAGCCTCCGAGACTGCCGTAAATTACGGCGGACTGCGATAGCTTCTCGGTGATGGTGGTCAGAGGGACGAACTCGCGCAAGGTTGCTCCCCCAACTGGACAGTACAACGAAGGAAAGACGTATTAAGACTGAGGAAAGAAGCTCCAGCGATAAGCGCTAACATCGCTGACACACACTCTCTGCCATAAAATATAAACGAGTGCGAACTAACACTAGTTGCAGATATCCAAACGTATATTCAGAGCAAGAAATGAACTTGACCCCAGTGAGTTCCCTCAACGATGGCGTGAATTTGAATTTAAGTGGAAAATTAATCAGTGCTCTTGCCCTGCAGTCTGCTAGAGCGCTGGTTAGGTTTGGTGTAGATCGAATTTCCGAGACGGGGTTGGAAAATGACGAATTACTAACAAACTTCGGAGATTCTGAGAAAGCTGCGTGACTTTCCATTGCGGCCTTTTGGCTGTGGTCAGAGGATTGCTAGGAATAACTAGCGCCTTGAAGGAAAATAAATTTGAACATAGGGGCTATAGGGCACTGAATTCCAGCGAAAACGTATACAGGAGTGACAGAACACACAGGTGCAGAGATAAGATAAAGGAAGATCTAGGGAGATGGCGTCGTCGCCTCTGGCAGAGGACTGTGCTGATGGAGATCAAGATAAGAGGCCTATATCCTGCATAAGATCAACATTGGCTGGAAGATGATTCAAAAGCTTTTACTTTCTGGGCAGTAATTATAAAGCATTGGAATCGACTGATTGTACACGAAAAAAAGTTGCTTCATTGCAGGAAATGCTTTTTTTCCCCCGCTGTGCATTCTTTGTGGCAAGGAGTAAAATACCTTTCTAGTTCGCATTACGCTCATCCTACAGTTCCCCCCGTGTGTGCAGCTGCTGAAAGCCCCATAAACGCCAATCATTCAGAGCGAGTTCGGCATAGAGAAAGCGACCCAGTCTTTGTACTGAGGGAGCAATTACTCATAAGTATCCACCCAATCACAGCCGTATGGGCACAGAGGAAAGCTATAAAGCTTTCGCAGAAACTTCGTGGTTGGAGGCAAATTATTCCTGCTGCGAGGCTTCGAGCCCGGGACCAACGCCTCACCGGACGAGTCGCTCTACCAACAAAACTGACCGGGACCAAAAGATCTAGCCGTTCTGGCAGCTCAATTTACCAAGCAAAGCGAATGCTCCAGTGAAGCGGTGGTCCCGGGTTCGAAACCTCATATCAGAACAATATTTTTTTAACTGCGAAGTTTCTGTGAAAGCTGTATACTCGGTTTTCCTGTTTGTAAAGAGACATGGATGCTGCTGATACTAGTCCGAAGTCGCTTCCGGTATCAGTGGCGCGGCGCTTGATAATCTTTGCTGCGGTGCGTATGCTGCGTGTGGCGCTGGTTTTGATAAGACAGCGCGGCAAGTGAAGCATTGCGCGCAGTGTTTGATATGGCGTCGTTGCAAGCGAAGCACCAGCTCTCGATGCTTCTCTTACAACGGGAGCTGTTCTGGGGCCAAATCACAGTACTCCCAGAAGAAAAAAACGTTCGATAAAATCGTGTATAGTTTTCCAGTGTGGGCGGATGCTAATGTATGGTTACTCCCTTACTGCAAAACCTACTCCAGCTTGGGGTACTCCCCTTTACTTTGGGCCAGAGCCAGTCTTTTGTGCGAACATAATCATTTCCTTGATTCCTTACACGTCTTCCCGAAAACGTTCAAAAACGCATGCTAGGTCATGATCTGAAAGCTTTTCAGGAACAGAACGCTTTTGGTAATTATGCAAAGAGATTGAAGATACTCACATCGAACAAACGCCGTACGCGGCGGTAATACTGTTGACTGCTTTGACTCCGCAGCGGCGGACGCCGACAGAGCGTAGTGGTCCAGCTGCAGATGCCCAAATAGCAACTTGGTCTCAGACTTTATTTGCTAACAGTGGCGCAAAATAGAGGCTCTTTGGAGAGCCTACCAAGAAAGAATTGATTGAATGGTGTTTGTATTTTGGCATGCCAAATCAACGCCGTAGGCTAGAATAGCACTAGGTCAGCGGATAGCTCGAATAAAGCTATCTCGCCTCACACTTTTTTATAAAATATACCACTATAACTCAACATTGCGCTCCTTGTGGATTCAACCCCCATCATACATTTCATATCGCCGTAACCACAGTCAAAAGGTCTACATTCCACACTCAACCACGGTTGCCCATTCTAACTCTTTTCTTCCCAGGACTTGTAATGATTGGAATAACCTATCCGCACCACTAACAAGTAAAACTGGCGAAGAAGACTTTAAATCCGCGTTGCAAAGCTTCTTTCTTGCATAGTGTTAAACCATTTTTCATATATGTCTATCTTCATTGTGTACTGTGTTCATTGTTACATTTTTATTATATTTCTGACACCAATGCCACCTTATAAATTATATTTTGTACCTTGTTGTCCTATTTTCTTTTGTTTTATTGTTTTATTCATGTGCTAACATTACTTTGTACATGTATCCGCCCCTCCCCTCTGTAACGTACATCTGTACCCTGAGGGTATCTTAAATAAATAAATAAATAAATTCCGATGACCACCAGGTGTTTCGAAGCAGCATTGAGGGCAAATGAACGTGGCCTATTTTAATGGACTAGCTCTTTGAAATGAATTGGAAGCAACAATTAAGCCCTGATTTTCTGTGTTAAACTGCATACGATGCAGGTACGCTAGCACAGTTTGTATGGACTCTTCGTATAGGTTACTAATGACGGCTTCAGACAATGTAAGCGGCTTCTGCCTTTTCACGTGGCTGCAACTGCACCTGCCAATTGCACTGCAACTACTGCACCTGCCAACTGTGTCAGGTAGCAGCTGAAAGCTGGAGGCTTCGCACCAGACAGGACGCTGTTTTCGTTACGATGCCTCTAATACTAGCGCACTAAAACAGAAAAGGTAATATTGGCAGAGAAAATGACTGTGCACACGATATCTCTTCTCGCACTAACTCTAATTCAGTGCGCAAACAGTGTTCCTGGTGCTCGCCCTCTAGCTACGTGTACGGGCTTTGAAGCAAAGTGTATTTTGCTTCTCAGTGAGCCATCAGTTTCCAGCAGTCGTTCATTTTAAGTGAAACAGCGTAACATCTCATCATTCGATCAGAAAAGGCTTCTTGAAGACTGCCTCTTTAAATGTCCCTCACATAAATGGCATTATCTTCATATTGTTAGCATAAACAAAGATGAAGGTACGCATGTTGCGTTCTGACCACTGCCCACTGCGCTTGTCGAAGGCAGTTTTAGCCACCAGCAACTAGCAGCCGCGCTAAGTGAAAGCGTGCGCCCTTACAAAAACGTTCTACAGACAGTCTGTAGATTTCTTATTGATTCTACTGCCTTCCATAGATATTTATTTTGGTTTATTCATAGTCTATAGAGTGTCTATCGACAAAACTCTACTAGAAGTGTATGGCCATAAATATATATATATCTTCTATAGACTGTCTATTAAATTTGTATGACCTATAGGCTTCTCTGGGATTTGTCTATAGACAGTCCATAGACTTTATAGACAGAAGTCTATGGACAGTCTATAGACTTTCTAAAGAAATTTTTGTGAGGGCGTGGAGTAACCTTAACGCCCCCTCAGAAATTGAGAGTACGCGAACAAGGTCATTGTCCATATATTCCTCAAATGTATCCGCAGTTGGCTTTGGTATAACTGGAAGACCGATATTCCTCTCCTACACGACAATGTCGCTCTTCTTGGCTCAAATCTTCGATGCGCACTCGACCTTCTTCCACCGGTTTTTAACCCGTTCTATTTGCGATAATTAATTGCCCAAGTTTCTCGTATCGGCACCTCTGTCGATCTCACGGCGGTCTCTCTGCCGCTGTCAGTTTTACGACGGTTTTAAAGCGATCCATGCCATGCATTCACAAGCGCGGAACTCTGTTATAGATCTCGTACCCTCAAGCCACATGAGGCACTGCACTGAGCAATATTAATCAAGGAAAGCGCAAGTATAGGACATGCCATTCCTGATAGAATGGAACAGTGTGGTCACTTCTGGAGAACATTGGAGCTTTCATCGCCCTGTATCAGCACTTCCCGAAATACGGCGGCGCATTCGTCCGAAGCGTCCTGCAAGAGCAGCAGCCTGCCTTCGAACCGCATTTTCAGACTCTACAGTAAATGCTGCAAGCCCGAGGTAGCAGGTTTCACCGGTGAGCGCTTTTTACATCAGTACGATACAGCAAACCAGGCCCAGCAGCTAGCGCCTCGCGATCGTAGCCTTCACTGCACAGTCACAGAAAGCTGTGGCTCGAACAGATAATGGTGGTCAATCCCGAGTCCATAGTATAAATAACCGAGCATAGGTTAATTAGGCTGGCAGCATGAAATACTACGGAAAACCCCACTTAGTAGGCACGATACCATGCCTGCAGGCTTCGAAAACGATAGGCGATAAAATTATTAAGGCAGTATTCTTCAACCACGTCCTGCCCTCACCTTATGCGCCTGGGTCCCTTCAAAAGCCTTGAGAGCGCCTGGCGACGGGAACATGTCATCCGAGTGTGGCGTCACAACTTCTGTAGACGGAGAGGTTACCGACACCGGCTCGTTACCAGGATCTATTAGCCGATCTTCGACCCTCGTGGCAGGAAGATCAATGCCGGCCGTCGACGGCTTAATCCAGTCAGATGGCCCTGCATTTGAAGAGGCTGACGTGTGAGCACTGCCCAAGAGCGGTTCCGCACTACGCCTGGTGGTGAACGAGATTGCACTCAATTTCTGCGTTAGTGTCGTTTTCCTCCGCGCGTTTGACTGCCGTAGAATAAGTGCAGCTCTTCCTATCGATACTGAAGGCTTCACACGCGAAAACCAGCTTTTACATACATCCACAACTTTCAACCAGAAGTGAAATCTTTGTTGATTCTGGAAGTATTTGCGAAAGATATTTGCAGATGTCTATGCTACTGCCGTGCTATAATACTGCATGAATACGTGCGTACAGCCCCATCTTGCGATGCAATGCACGCACACCAAGCGAAGAGACGCGGAGGCCTGGACACAAAATTTACCACGCCCCTCCTCTTTCTTCGAAGAGCTCGAATAGCAGACTATGTTTTCTTTCGACGCCGTATTTTCCTGTGTTACTTCGTCCTCTTTTATTTTTTCAAGTGGACTTTGACTCCTTATATGTCCTAAATACCGTTGCAAGAACATTCTGTATTATGCCGCAGTGTACGGAGTAGTACTATCTCATTTTATAGGACGCCTTATCGGCATGTTCTAGGCTACACGATCGATACCTAGTGCTAATCCTTGGTCCAACAGAGGTTGCAACTGATTATGTGAGCAGTCCCGTCAGAGTCGCCAGAATACTCAAATACAGCGTCTCGAATACGTATTATCGTTAGCCTGGGCACCTCAACACTCGTCTTTCCTCCATTACAGCCTCATAAGTTTTGGGCAGAGAGACAGGACAAGTGTGTTGTGGTGTGTTGGGTTTAGTAGTGCATAAGCATCTAAGGATATCATGGGCCAAACAAGAGACAGGACAAGGGCTGAAAAATCGGCGCTTTTTACGAAGTTTGGTTCTTCCCCTTGCGTGGAAACGCCGGACGTACCAGTGCCTATTATAATTGAAGTCCAATGTCTGACGGAAACCCGCCTGGTTGGGATGTTACATGACGAAAATAGAAGGCGCCTACCAAAAGAAAGGATGGGATGACGTTTCGGCTACCCCACAGGAGCATTGTTCAAAATGATTCGAGCTCATTGTGAACATGTCTGTCATTGTGAACAAGGTTCCCGTGGGGGAACCGAAACGTCATCCCATCCTTTATTTTGGTCGGCGACTTCTATTTTCGTCATGCCTATAATAATACCTACGTACCAGCAGAGACGAAAGAGCCTTCCTTGGTGGCAGAGGCCGTAATCATGGATGTGCCTTCGGCAGGAAGCGGAGTTTCCGGCGCCGGTATTTTGCCGTCGCGAGTCCCAGCGCGAATGTCGGTCTTATCTGTGCCTGGCGAGTTCACATCTGGCTGTGGTATCGGCTTCACACCTGGCGATGCGAAATTCCCATCACTCTCGGCGCCTGTCGTCACCCCGGCTGAGGTTTCGGCAAGGCGAGGCAAGTCCGATGTCTGTCCTTTGTTGTGACGAGCCCTGGCGCCGACGTCTGACGTGCCAGCACCAGAAGACTCCGCATCTAGCCGAGTTATCTGTCTCGAACCTGGTGAGAGAGAAGCGCCATCGCTGTTGGCGCTGGTCATCACCACGGCTGAGTCCTCGGTAGGAGAAGATGAGTTGGACATCTGTCCTTTGTCGTGGTGATCCCTAGTGTGGGTGCCGGATGTGCCAGTGCCTGGAGCCTCGGCATCTGGTCGTGGTGTCTGCCTCGCACCTGGTGAGACAGAAGAGCCATCACTCTTGGCATCTGGCACAACCACGGCTGAGCCCCCGGCAGGACGAGATGAGCCGGACGTCTGGCCTCTGTCGTGGTGAGCCCTAGTGTGGGTTCCGGATGTGCCAGTGCCTGGAGCCTCGGCATCTGGCCGTGGTGTCTGCCTCGCACATGGTGAGACAGAAGAGCCATCACACTTGGCATCTGGCACAACCACGGCTGAGCCACCGGCAGGACGAGATGAGCCGGACGTCTGGCCTCTGTCGTGGTGAGCCCTAGTGTGGGTTCCGGATGTGCCAGTGCCTGGAGCCTCGGCATCTGGCCGTGGTGTCTGCCTCGCATATGGTGAGACAGAAGAGACATCACACTTGGCATCTGGCACAACCACGGCTGAGCCCTCGGCAGAACGAGATAAGCCGGACGTCTGGCCTCTGTCGTGGTGAGCCCTAGTGTGGGTTCCGGATGTGCCAGTGCCTGGAGCCTCAGCATCTGGCCGTGGTGTCTGCCTTGAACTTGGCGGGTCGCAAGCACCATCCCTTCTGGCGCCTGCCGTCACCTCAGCAATACGATGCGAGTCCGACGTCTGTCCTCTGTCGTTATTCGGGCGGAACTCCGTTTCCTGGATTTCGATGTTCCTCGAGGAACGCCTCCGATCAGGCCGCTGTCGGTGACGAGAGTGTCCTCCTCCTGTAGGAATTTTCTCTGTCACGCTGTGCCTATGCTTGCTTGCAGTGACGCTGGCTCCTTTACTGCTCTCTAGGGACTGGTTCTTGATCACTGGCTTGTCCGTCATCCTTGCGAGAACGCCGCGACAGCCTGGCGAGGGTGCAGCGAAAATTTCTTCTTCTGTTTCCTCGCACGTGCAAACGTGGACCTAATGTGCGCGCGCACGTAAGCCCACTTTTTTTTCGCAATTTCTCGCGAAATGCAGAGGCAGAAGTCAGAGTTCAATTCTTCCCAGGCAATGAACTGTATTCACATTCCAGTTGTTTACGTTCCCGACCGATGAGATGGGCAGTGATGGCTGCTCTCTTTCCTTTTTACGGAGGCGTCTGCATTGTATACGATTATGCACATTAAGCCATTGTCACGTCTTTGATCTCCAAGTTAACAGGACCCCTGTCCTTGCGTCTTTCAATCTATCAGCCCACTTGCTATTACCACTCCTTTTTCTGTCAAAACTTCCTTGTATCCAGTAATTAACCGCTGCGTCTTGGCCACTCCCCCGCAGTGGGTATGTGCCAGCATTGTTTGAGGCCCGTAACGACAGCTCGGTCTGAGTTTCTTTGCTGGGGTTGCTCTTTCTCTTGGTGCTTTCCCTTGGGCGCAGCAACAGGATTGTGCTCTCCGCCATTCAAAGCTTCCTTTTAGACACGAAAAGGCTCCGATCCTAAAATATTCCTGAATTAGATCTTCTGGCTGCACCTGTTAAAAAAAATGTAGGGGACACAACTTCTGCCGCAAGAGAATGACGCGCTAGAGTTAATGGGTTAACTAATGCCCATATGTGTGCAATCGTCCCTTCTCGACTTTGCATTCATAGATCTCTGGGAGTCATCGTACCACTCCTGGTGCAGTGGTGCAGCGGTTAAGCGATTGGCCACTTCTTTGCGATGACAGGTGCTGCCACTGGTGTTACTTGTGCGACCCAGGTTACTCTTCCCGAGTGACCAACCACTAATTTAGCTGCCACCTGCCACCGTTACCTGCCACTGTTGTCAGTAGCAGGTGGCCTTTCACGGACAGTTTATTTGTGAAAAACTGCTGGCTTGAAGCTACAGACGCTATCTGTTCATGCATGAAAAAGGAATTCGAAAAGATAAGCCTTTCACCCAATGCGGCAGCGGAGAGAATTACTGAAATAGGCCACGACATTGAAAACGCCTTGATGAACTGACGACGGAAATTCGAAGCCTTTTCGCCCGCAGTTGGCGGAAGCGCTGACATTACAGATAACGCCCAGTGTGCCATCTTCATTAGGGGCGTAGACAAAAGTCTCAACGTCAGAGAAGAACTGCTGGACATTGTCCCGATGACAGACACCACTACAGGAGTGGACATCATTTCAGTGCTTGAAGTAGTTGTTGAAAGTACCGGCTAGCAGTGGTAGTGGATGGTTTATGCAACAACCGACGGTGCTACGTCACTGTTCGGAAACAGGAGCTGTCTTGTAGGAAGCTTGCGAACGAGGCTTCGATGCGCTGTGTATTACTGGACATTTTGTGCCGGTGTATTTCATCTTGCACCAAGAAGCACTATGCAGCAAGAAAATGAATAAGAAATCTGTCATGTATGTTACGTTCGGCGCAGTGAACTTCATTCGTTAAAGAGCGCTCAACCAACGTCAATTCACTTCTCTGTTAGAAGAGGAAGAATTCAATCATATGGATTTCTTCTACCACACGGACGTGCGCTGATTGAGCCGCGGAAAAGTACTGAAGAGATTTTTTGACCTCAGAGAGAAAATAGAAAGCTTCTTGGAGAAAATTAAGGTAACTGCTGAGCTGCCAGATGAGAACTGGCTTCATTCCCTTGCATTCCTCACATACTTATGTGATCACCTGAATATCTTGAACGTAAAACTTCAGAATCACAACGAAAACGAGCGAGCTCATTCATGCATTTCAGGCCAAATTACAACTCTGGCAGCGCCAGATAAAAGCAAATAAGCTGGACCACTTTCCCACTCTAAGGTCACCAAGAAACGTTGCCCAAGAGTCTTGCGATGTTTTCTCAGATTTGCTCCGCAATCTAGAGGAAGGATTGAAAATTTGGTTCGAAGACATCTGCAGCCTCTCCAAACAGTTCTAAACTATCTCTGCGCTCTTCGATGTGCGAGTCTACGACGTTGAGCCCGAGCTACAAATGGAGCTTATTGAAGTTCAAGCAAGAACCACATTATGACACAAGTTCGAAGACGTAGGTGTCCCGAAGTTTTGCACTTTTTAGATAAGAATTTTTTTTTAGATAAGAATTTTTCTAACTCTGCGGCACCAAGCGACAGGGATCACTGCCATGTTCGCGAACACATACTTGTGCAAGCACCTCTTCTCTTATTTGAAAGTGAACAAATCTGCACTGCGTTCAAGGATAAGCGACGACCACCTCAGAGCCACCATGTGAATCATCTCCGCAGAAGACCTAATGCCGGATATCGCTTCCCTTAAGGGTAATTCCTGCGATTAAAAAATAAAACCTCCTCTTGACAGCAATTGTCCTCGTAGTTTCTTTTATTTAACAGAAGGCAAGATTGACGTTCTTCACACCGCCCCCCCCCCCCAAAAAAAAAGCACCATTGGAAGTGACCCCTCCCCCTCTTTTTTTATTTTCCGGCTTCTGACTCACGGTGGACAAAATTTTCTCAAGGCGGCCCGCATAGAAAGTCGAGTTTGAAATCTCTGTTCTATTGGGTGAGGACTTCGTGGAGGTTGGGAAAGTGGGTTGGTGTTAGATGGGGCAAGGGTCCTGGAGGCTTCACACGTTGAGGCTTCCCGCTGTAGCACTCTGTACTTACGGCTCTGACAGCGCGGCTGCGCTTCACACAGCGGTATTAAGCAATTTTTCAATGACCTCCTCTCTCTTTTTCTCTCCACTATTTCCCCTCCCAAGTGCAGGGCAACCAACCGGTCATTGTCTAGCTCACCCCTTTTCCTTATTACCGCGAAGAGTTAAAAAGACCCTGAAGCTTTTGTTTTTCTGAAAATCGGGCTGACAGCGGCGCCCTAAAGTTTTCCGTGGTGCATACTCGAATATCGAACCCAAATTAGGCAGAAACAAGAGCGAATTGCCTTTTTTTTTTAGCAGAAATATGCGGCCGGTGCCGCGGGGGGCTCTGTCGTGCGCGCCGCCGCCTGTGATTGGACAAGACGTCGCGACGACGCGTTGATGACAGAACAAGCTGCCGACATGGATCCCGCGCTGCGCTGAGTGCAGATCGCAGCTTTTCGTTGTGTTGCAAAAACGATAAAGGAGACTATTAATGCGCCACTGCTTGATTTTGTGATATCTGGAGAAAACCGGAGGGTGTTTTTCGGCGTTTCTGAAAAAAATCTTTTTTTTCCCGCTGGTCGTACGGCAAAATTGCTAAAAGCGGTTTTTATTGACGAAGAAATTATCAAGTTTATGAAAACGCGCGATAGAAGCAAATAGCAATTTTTTTACCGCTCTGGTTCACACTTTAAGCGCAGTTGGTTGCAGTAGTGCTCAATGAGCACTGGATGTCCCTTGGATGTACCGCGGACGACCTGAACGTCCGCAAGACGCCCACGGGAGTTTTAATGTCCATTGGGTAGGCTGGTTGACGATCTTGATTTCATATCGTTCGCACGCCTGTGTTGGCATCACGCAACGTCGAAAGTGTTTGGGATGTTAAAAGACGCTCTGGATAATACTGGCCATTCGCGCGCATTTGGACTGCACAGTAACAGAGTGATATACGGCAATAAATCTGCAACTCCGAATGAAGGTTCTTCAGGCTGTATGTTCCCGCACTAAGTGCCTGTTGGTCTATTCGCAGATGGAGAACGTCTTTGGAAACTACGTTTTTCACAAGGCTATACAATATGGACGTGGTGATCTAGGGGCCACCTGAGAACTGCAAGACATGGTACATGTTCTGCAGGATGTTCCTCGGTAACTTGTCTGACACCTTATAGAACGCTGCTAACATGGTTCGAGCTTACTTAAGTCCTTATCTAACATGGTCATTTGGCTGCCAATGCTTTAGTATCTTTCTGCTGATGTGCAATTCTGGTTTAGGTTTAGGTTTATGGGGGTTTAATGTCCCAAAGCGACTCAGGGTATGAGAGACGCCGTAGTGAAGGGCTCCGGGAATTTCGACCACCTGGGGTTTTTTAACGTGCACTGACATCGCACAGTACACAGGCCTCGAGAATTTCGCCTCCATCGAAATTCGACCGCCGCGGCCGGGACCGAACCCGCGTCTTTCGGGCCAGCAGCCGAGCGCCATAACCACTGAGCCACCGCGGCGGCTCTTGTGCGATTCTATTCCTTTAGCCAGGCAAGAAGCTTCATTCCGACGAGAGTAAATCTCGTGTATAAGGTTCTTGTGCGGCTGAATAGTTTACATAACCGCAGGTTACGAGACAATTATCTCGTACTGAAAGGTCATTCTAAGAACTTTTTACCAATATTTTAGAGTTTTAAGGCAAGTGTTTTGACAGTGACTCTTGTCTTTTACGACGTAATTGCTCTAAATAAAGGGAGAAAGTAGGCAATAAGGGTTCACAACATCGGCGAGTGGTTGAGAGAAAACCACCGCATGGGCTCACTATGGAGGGGATCTTTTGTCCAAGACAGAAACCTAAAGCTCCAGTTCCTGTGGTAGCTCTTCGTGAGAGCTGCGATTATGTGCTCCACATAAAGGCTGATAATACAGCTTGCCAAGCCACCTTGCCCCGAGGTTGCGTCGTTAATGTGCCTGCACGATCAAAGATGGCATCACAATCTGAAGTGCTCCCACAGCACTCTTTTCGCGCCTCTGCAGCTTGCACCTACCTGCATGAAAATTTCTTTCATTAGCAGCAATTATGGTATACTATGATCCTTTGAAGGGCCTCTAGAACAAATGTTATAAATATCACGCCACCACGGTATGCGAGTAGTCGATTTATTAAATTAGAAACGCAATTAATTATGCCATTGAGCAGCCTTTTTATCTTCATTAATGTTTACAGGCAGTAAAGGTTCAAAATCAAGTCAACTGGCCTTCATAATCTATGTACATAAAACCTAGGCCTCCCGCTAGCACGAGAGAGCGATAAACGTGACAGATAAAAGAAAAGGAGCCTGCAACAAAGATGAAAATGATAGAGATGAACTTGTGAAGGTGGCCATGCCGGCTCCTTTCACCTGGAAAGAAAATGAAAAAACGCACGCGTAATGTTAAAATCAAGTCACGAAACTCAAAACTTATTTTGACTCCTTGCAAGCTGTGTTACGCGACAGGATGAAAATCCGAGAAAACTGGTTCTCAAGATACTGCATATCTAAGCACATGTCTCTCAAATTGTCTTCGCTACCAGGTAGATCAGCCTTACCAGCTTACGTTTTCACTTGAATCGCGTGCAGCACTTTTCCTGGCTGTTATGATTATTGTTGCTCAAAATACACAACAGCCCCACGCACATTTTTGAACTGTCAAGGGGTGATGATTTTCTAGCGGTTAGATAGCTGACAAAAGGTGAAGAAAGCACCAGTGTCTCAGCAGTGCAAAGGCTACAGCGAATAACCGTTAAGGGAAATAAAGAGCGCTCAAAGGTCGCAGTTTTTTTTTTCATTTTTGTACGGAGGTACGAGTCATAATCTGCGACACGGATTTCCTAGCACCTGCTAAAAGGTGTCACAGGTCCCTGGACGGTACAAGGTTACGCACTGAGACACGACGTCAACAAGGCGGCACGATAGGCTATAAATGGCCTCCTTTAATGGGCGTTTGCCACCGAGTTAATTCCTGTGCTGTATCCAACTATACACCCAACTGTTCGCATCTTGTGGTTCCCGTGTACACATATGTAATATTTTATGTCTTTAACGCCACACCGTCTATTCCATACAAACCAATTGTTTGACAGCAGGCTACAGCCTCAAGTGCATCGGTCCGCTGCAGTCTCGTTGTACGCTGCTCACCAATGTGTGTACTCCTCGTCTGACTGCGCCCGCGGGACGTAGTCGTAGTGCCGCAGCGGCTGGTGGTACCAGTCCAGCTCGGGCGGCAGGTGGTACCGCATTAGGGTCGTGATCAGCATCACCGGTCGCTGCCGTGTGCTCGGCGTGTCCTGCGTTTGTTCCCCAGAAAGAAAAAACAGAGCCAACCTGTCGGTTCCTTCTGAATATTCACGTCTAACTGTCTCTGCGAAGCCAGGCATAAAGTGGGCGCGCATTTTCCTTTTCATCCAGATTTCCAGCGTGTCCGTATTCCTTTATGCGCCATGTGGTTATACCCCGTATTTTTATCAAGTGGATGTGTTTGATTTCTCCAGTTTTGAAGTCTTGTTTTTCGTTGTCTTTTGTATGCCCAAGGCGTGGTGTTTTGTGCTGTTGTTGTACATCGGTGTTGTGCGCTCATTAGTGTCTTTTAAGATCGTGGAGACGTACAGTCGTCCACAGACCTGTCTAGAGCGCTCGAACTCCGTGCCGTCTGCGCTCCGCAGCGCGCAGAGCGACGTCTGGCGGCGGCGCCTGGTTCGTGATTGCGCATGTCTGAAGTGCAGACGACGCTCAAAGATGTGCAATCTCGAACCAGGCGCTGCCGCTAGACGTCGCTCTGCGCGCTGCGGAGCGCAGACGGCACGGAGTTCGCGAGCGCTCTAGACAGGTCTGTGGACGACTGTGCTAGTATTGACAAATATCCGGCTCCTTCCGAGCAGGCGCAGTGGCAGGGATGCGCAAGCCGAAGCTACTGCGCGTGCACAACCGGCGTAACATAAACCGGCATACGTAGATGCTTACACGTCTCCTCTATGTTGAAAGCCTCTTCTATTATTCGGATGCATCGGGTCGGCAAATACAAGAACTTCTCGATTAGAACTTTTCTCGCATAACATTTTTCTTGCGTGGTTAGTGAGTAGAGAATGCGACTGCAAATGGCAGTTCATGCTGTCATGATTAATGTTGCCAAAGCTTTCATTACTTGCATCATGCTACATGAACAATTCAAGGCCGTTCAAGCAATGTCAAATGAATGTCAACGTCATGCATATATACTAAGTTAAATAGTTAATGTCACTTCTAATTGGCTCACAAAGAGCAGTAGTCAGATTAGTGGAATGCATGACCCAGAGTCACGTGACCTTGAAATGTGATGGCGTCATTTCATGCAGATGGCCATAACGAAGTACCAGCATCTGGCATTGTCAAGCAAAACCCTACAACAAAATAACGCTCACAACCATGGGAATATGTGTAATTCCTCAAGTCCACTTTCCCTCGTAACATTGCTGCCGCAAAAAAAAAAAGATGGCCGGCCTTATGCTTCCAACTGTAAAAAAGCGGGCAGGACTAGCTTTTCGTTTTATTCTTGCAAAATAAATTTCAGGCATTCCGTCCACACACTCAGCGTCCGTTCTGCAGCCCTCTCAGTTCTTTTATCCAGACCTCTGCCATCTTTGTTATGGCAACAATATCTTGTGGGAAAGGGCTCTTGCGGAATTTTTCATATTCATTTTGTTCTAAAATGAAACCTAAAGTCTGACGAAAACTCATCTGCTCGGGTAGAAGATTCATGTGCAAAGAAAGGAACGCCGACCAAAGGTTGTTGTTAAAACGAGGACGTTTCGGCTTCCGTATACTCCATGTATAAAGAAAAGAACGCCGACCAAAGGTTGTTGCTAAACGAAGACGTTTCGGCTTCCATACGGAAGCCTTGATCACATCACTCCATGTATAAAGAAAAGAACTCCGACCAAAGGTTGTTGCTAAACGAAGACGTTTCGGCTTCCATACGGAAGCCTTGATCCAGTAATCAAGGCTTCCGAAACGTCTTCGTTTAGCAACAACCTTTGGTCGGCGTTCTTTTCTTTATACATGGAGTGATCAAGGCTTCCGTATGGAAGCCGAAACGTCCTCGTTTTAACAACAACCTTTGGTCGGCGTTCTTTTCTTTATACATGGAGTATACGGAAGCCGAAACGTCCTCGTTTTAACAACAACCTTTGGTCGGCGTTCGTTTCTTTATACATGACCCTTTTGTTCTAACAGCCTATCGCGATACATAGTCATAATCTTATTCGTTCTATTGTTCTTTCAAACGTTGAGATATTAAATACTCCGGTAAGCAAAAAATACACATCATACGTTCGACACCCCATATCCTGAATTTTTTTCGCCCCCGTTCTCTTACCGGCAGCTTCATCTGCCTCAGCGACGGGGGAAGGTAGCACGGTCCGAAAAACCGATGCTCGCCGTCCGACGAAACCACGCAGCCCTGGACCAGGATGACGTCCTGCACAGCTTCGTCCAGGGAGAACTCGATGGCATAGTAGAGGTTCGGCATGATGCCCCCTTCCAGGAACTGCTTCAACTTGTCGTGGGTCCAGTCCTTCGTCGCGCACGCCGGGGAACAATGAGTTACCACCAAGGCTGCAGTTGCTGCCGCTGTTGCTTCCCACATGACATTTGTTATTAATAGTTAATAAACGTCAACAAGAAGTAAGGTGAAAGCGAAAGGAAATAATCCAACCTGTCCTCAAAGTGCACGTCCATCATTCACTGTTAAAATCACTTACTATAACAGGCTTTATCTTACCAGTACTCATGTACGGGGCGGAAACGTGGGGGCTAACGAAAAGGGTTCAGCTCAAGTTAAGGACAACGCAACGAGCTATTGAAAGAAAAATGATAGGTGTAACGTTAAGAGACCGTAAGCGGGTAGAATGGGTGAGGGAACAAACGCGGGTTAATGACATTCCAGTCGAAATCAAGAGGAAGAAATGGGCTTGGGCAGGGCATGTAATGCGAAGGCAAGATAACCGCTGGTACTTAAGGTTAACGGAGTGGATTCCAAGACTAGGCAAGCGTAGCAGGGGGCGGCAGAAGGTTAGGTGGGCAGATGAGATTAAGAAGTTTGCGGGGATACGGTGGCCACAGCTGGCAAATGACAGGGTTAATTGGAGAGGCATGGGAGAGGCCTAATCAGGCTGATGACGATGATGATGACTATAGCAGGCTATGCTACTAAGAATTACGGCCACACAACCTAGTGCTCTACCTGAGTGTAGCAAGGCTCTGTACAACTAAAGAGTCTCTCACGTACACGTCGGCACGGCATACTGAGCTTTGCGGTCATCAATTCGAATGCTAGGAGTCATAGTGCCAGCAATGAGCAAGCCATAACACCAACTTTTTTTGCTCGGCGATTACAGCAAATTCTAATCTGCAATAATATTCGTTTACTCATTAACAAAACTCTTCAGGATGTAGATCTAAGTTATCAATTAACAACTTGAGCCGCTGCGTTTCCTTTTCTCGTGACAACTGTTACCAGCACCATTTATAAAGTGCACTTGGCGCACCTCGTATCGCTTGTGGTTGATGAGCACGCCGAGGGCGATGCGCACTGCCACCGAGAACCACATGCGGTAGACTACCGTAGGTGGGTCCGGGTGCTGCTCCGCGATACGCTCGATCACCTCCATCGGGATGCTGCACAGCTGCGAGAAGGTATGGGGAGCTTCTTGTATTCCAGCTGCACTGCGGGAGAGCTTTCACTGCCCCACAATGAACGCGAGTGAGTTTGCCTTGATCGAAAGGCGCGGCCATTATACTATGCCCTAACAGAAAACATGAGCGCTTTCGGCCCAAGGCATACCCACAAGTTTTTGAACAGCATTTTTGAACGGGAAAGTTTATGAACGCAATTTTTTTCATATGTTGTAAGCTTTCACCATACCAATCAATACAGCAACCGATCTCCATTTGGAAGGCTTGAATTTTTTTGCTATTGACGTTTTTCTAACGCCAAAGGCGTTTCTGAGTAAGGCGTGCCGAATAATGAGAATATGCAGTCCTCTGATGCGCTGAACAAACAAAAATCTCTACATTTTCCACTTGTTTTCCCCATGGTTTCCGTATCCTTTCCGTATGACTTCTAAATTTGCACACGATGGACATGACGTTGTTCAGAGTCCGTATGTGTGTAGATTTCTCATGTGTGTATTCCGTGCTGGTATGTGGGGATTAACCTCTCTGAGCGGCAAGTGAGCTATGACAACCGCCGTAGTAGAGGTCTCCGGACTAAGTTATCCCACCTCGGGTTCTTTAGCATGCACTGAGATTGCGCAGAACCGCCTCCATCGTAATGAGGCTGCCCCGGGCCGAGATTTGAGCCCACAACTTTCAGCTCAGCAGTGGGTGCCCGTTGTACGTATGCCTCGATAGAGTATGTACGTACTGGGGGACAACAGTTTAAGGGACGCGAGTTCGAGGAAAAACGCTTATCGTAACTTCACCTCACCACCCCCAGTCGCCTGATATTGTATGAAGGCATTAAAGGCCTAAATGCTCCTTTCTCTCTTCACAATATCAGGCGAATGGGTAGCGAGGTGAAGCTACAATAAGCGTTTTTCCCAGAACTCCCTTTACAAAAAATTTCTATGGACATTCTATAGACTGTCCATAGACATCTGTCTATAAATTCTATAGACTATCTATAAACAAGCCATTGAGAAATGTCTGTAGGCAATACAAATTATATAGACAGTGTATAGACAATCTATAGATTTATGGCCGTACATTTTTAGTAGACTTTTTTCTATAGACAGTCTAGACTATGAATAGACAAAAATAAATATCTATAGGAAGGCAATAGAGTCTCTAAGTAGTCTACAAACTGTATAGAGACCATTTTTGTAAGGGTCGCGTCCCAGTGGAACTGCCGCTTGGTCCCGCGCGGTTAAGTAAAAACATCTAGGAGTGATTTTTGTTGTCTTATTTCGGTAGAAGTAGTCACCGCGGCTGCTCGTACGACCACAGACGGCTCAGCCATCAACGGAGCGCGCACCTCGACATCTGTCTCGCAGACTGCTTGGCAGACCGACGGAAACGCTGTCAGAAAGCCGATGAGGCCGATGCAGTCCGGCGACACGAGGTAGTCCTTGAAGTCACCCTCACTGAAGAAGAACTGGTTCGAGTCTGCATTCTGCAGGCGCCCGTCTGTTACGTTCCGGCCCATGCCCTTTCCGTAGACCTGCAAGGGTTTGCAGGCAACGGCTCGAGACCTGTACCGTATCTCGGCAACGTGGGTCTCATCCGCGTGCCGCCTAGCAGGACACTCTCGTTGAAAGTTGTCGCGTCTGGGTTCGGGCAGATCCTTTATACTGTCCGACGGTGAACAATAAAAACGAGTGATAAGCCTTGTACACCGTTACCAAATTTTCTTTTGACATTCTAGAGACTGTCCATAGATTTCTGTCTATAAAGTCTACAGACTCTCTACAGACAAACCCTAAAGAACAGTCTATAGGAAATACAAATCCTACAGACCGTCTATAGATGATGTATAGATTTATGGCCATACAGTTTTAGAAGACTTTTGTCTATAGACAGTCTACAGACTATGAATAGACAAAAAGAAATGCCCCTAGGAAGGCAATGAAGACTATAAGAAGCCTATAGACTCTCTATAGACCATTTTTGCAAGGGCATGGTAATGCGATAGTGCAAAGTGCACCGTTGTTTTTTATCATAGACGAATATTTTGCACTATAAATTAGCAGCAATACACCACGATGAGAAACACGATGATAGAAGTACGCACATTAACGAGAATCTGAAACGCTTAGAAAGTGATGCACGATATTTTCCTTATTAGTGCCAGAACAGTTATCGTTACCATTTTGAGCGGCGCTTTGCTGCGAAAACCCTGCCAGTAAGAAGCCGCGGGCGGTGTCTGTGGCTCACCTTCACAATCCCCGAACAGATGATGGAGACCCGCTCGTGCTCGTGGCCTTGGATGCAGAGCACGCTGCCTTTCTTCTGGCACACGAAAAACGCCTGCGAGATGTATTAGCATGACACAGAGACGTCTCTTAATGAAATGTGCGAAATTATATGTGTCAAACAAGCCTATTTCCTTTCCTTAAAGGATTATACACGCCAAAGTTTTGCTTGTGTGCTTCCTTGTTTAACGCGATGCGCTAGACATTCGTACACATGGAACACCCTGTGGTATTCGTGTACGACTGCTAAATAGTTTATAATTGAAGTTCCCCTAGACGCCGTTCCGGTTTCATCGACCGAACGAAAACTGTGACGTCAAGTTAACGTTTTGGTCACGTGATCCACTATAAAACCCTAATAAAATCGCTGACAGGTCATTTTTGTTGTTTCAAGTCTTGGAAGAGACTGGATTAAATGTCGTAGTGAATTATAACAACATATAAGCGATTACATTGCAGTTTTTTTAGTCGCTCGCGTGACCGAAACATCAACTTGACGTCACAATCGTCATTCGTTCAATTAAACCTAAAGCGAAACACCACGAGGAAGGAAATTCAATTATAAATTATTTGGCGGTTGTAGGGCAAATAACACCCGGTAATCCGTGTATTCTAATGTCTAACGCATCGTTGGACTGGAGAAAACGCGAAATAAAATTAGATGTCTATAGGCCTTTAAGAGAAGCTGTCTACCACCCTTTACGGACAACAAAAAATGTATACATATTATTTGTGCTACCTGTTATATTATGTGTTTCGCCTATGTAAACGTATATATAAGTGCATAAAATTTTTAAAATGATAAAATGTGCATTTAAGATACTTTAGCAACATGCTCAGAGTGATATAACTGTAAATATACATAAGTGTTTTTTTAATATGTTATGTTAATTGAAAAGAGTTAAGTATTTTCACAATTGCTGCTCTTTAATTTTGTATTTATGTGTACTGCCATGCTGCAACACACATACGCCTCTCATTTGCCTGTCCGCTCGGCAGCTTAACGATCGAGCGCCTCGATTCTGGCAGTCTTGATGCCATAGATAGCCTGAGAGGGTTCTCGCAAAACTTCCGCCCACACCGTTCGATCGCGTTCCACTCCACATGACACGGTAATACAGAACGTACAATGTCCGCCACTATGAACGAAAGTGGCGCTGGTCAGGCGTCTCAAGGTTATGTTATACGCAACATTAATGAGCCAGAAATTTAAACACCGGACAGCCGCCACAGTAGCTCAGTTGGTAGAGCACCATGTGTGAAATTCGGACGTAGTGGTTTCAGATACCATCTGCGGGATGTGGTCGTTTTTAGTGCGCGAGCAACAGAACACCCCCCCCCCCCCTTTCCCCCCTCAAGGTTTGCCGTTGCTTGTCTGTCAGAACTGTCCCTGGCAGGTGATCATGCAGCCTGGCACGTTGTGCAGGTGACAACCCGCCCACCGGATAGTGGACAATCTGCCTTCAAGCTTCATGGTCAATTATGCAAAACATTTTATGCCATATCACTCTTGGGTCGCTAGTGGCTTTCGAACCCGGGACGGCGTAAATAGATCGGTTTCGCTGCCGAATCCATTACACCATTACGTATTCGCCGAAGCCGAACATCCATCAAGTTAAAATTCTAGTCTCTCTCGCGCTGCGCTCTGGATATCGTCGTCTTCAGTGACCACCATAAGTGCGCAACGGATCCAGAAGACACCCCTAGCGCACTGTCTTCTTAAACCGAGCATAAGACCGAAACCGAAACCGCCGAACTGAAAACCGAATACCGAGCGCACTTAATTCGCACATGGCCTAACCGCGTTATTTTACATTATTTTTTCTTCTGCCTTCTAATCAATCACCTGTCAGCCATAAAATAATTGCAGTTATTTTCCCACTGATCAACACCACAGTTTCAATAAAAAGTAATAATAAAAATCCCCTTTCCTTGGTTTCAGTGACAGTTAGCTTCATTCACAAGTGCTCTACTGTGTGCAACACGCTCACATCGAGTAAAGCTGAGATTGCGGCAAGTTGGTAAGCATTCGTGGTGGGTGAACAGCACACCAACGACAGGACAGAGGCGGGACAAAGATAACATAAGCGTTGTCTCGTCTTTGTCCCGCCTTTGTTGCGCTGTTCACCCACCATGAGTGCAGCCCTTACAAAAATTTCTGTAGACAGTCTATGGACTGTCCGTAGATTTCTGACTATAAAGTCTACAAACTCTCTCTAGACAAACTTGTGAAAACAGTCTATAGGCAATACAAATCATATAGACAGTCTACAGACAATCTATAGGTTTATGGCCATACACTCTTAGTAGACTTTTGTCTATATAGGCAGTCTATGGACTATTAATAGACAAAAAGAAGCATCTACAGGAAGGCAATCTATAGACCAATTTTATAAGGAAACACGCTCGCCTCGTCCTAATGTTATTATTAATATATGTGCAGCCTGAATGTATATTATAAGTACGCATAGAGAAATGAGGAAAAATCTCGAACCTTGAGCAGCTTAGAAACCTCCTCCTTGGGAAGCCAGGGGATGCTGAGCAGAATGCACTGCGCCGTGTCGCCAACGATGACGTTGGACGGCATTCCGTCTACTCGGTGGATCATCCACGTCAGGTCCTGCGAACACGGAGCCAGAACAACGCAGAACATTGAACTCAGTGTTGTTCCATTCCAGGGGATCCAGGCAAAGAAAAACATCGCCAATGCACGACATACAACATGGACTGAGCAACTGCTGCGGCAGGATGGTGTCCGGGAAGACGGATAAATGCCCTGTCCGTCTATCCCCAATTCCCTTCCTCACTCAGAGTAGCATGTCAGTGAACTTTACATCCAGGCTAAAATCTCTGCTTTTCAATGAAGGGGTTCTTTTATCAGTTGATTTCCTTAAATTGCATCCGGACCTTGCTCTTGCATACCTGTGAAGTGTTTCTAATTGCGGTTTCTCTTATTCGTATTATTATAAGTGCTATATTGTGCGCTTTCAGTGGCTTTTTCAACAACCCTTATAGTTTTTGCCTTAAATTGTTTCTTATATTCTCGTGTTATAACTACTTTGTATGGCATTTCACGTCTATCTCGCGTGTTGTACACTTTCTGTTACACATCCAGGTTTGGGCCTCTAAATGTGTAATGCATGAAGGTTACGAAGTGACGATGTGGAGAAGCGATAAAGATTTGTGACAGGTGTCTGGCGCTTTGAAACACCAAATGCAGCCACGGAGGAAAAACGCTAAAGCGCCCGTGTGCTGTGCGATGTCAGCGCACGTTAAAGATCCCCAAGTGGTCGAAATTATTCCGGAGCCCTCCACTACGGCACCTCTTCTTCCTTTCTTCTTTCACTCCCTCCTTTATCCCTTCCTTTACGGCGCGGTTCAGGTGTCCAACGATATATGAGACAGATACTGCGCCATTTCCTTTCCTCAAAAACCAATTATTATTATTATTAGCCACACTGCGAAAGAAAGAACGACAAAAATGGTTGGTCCGAGTGTCTCCATTCATCAGTGTTGCAGTTAGCAGTACAAAACGCGTTTTGAGGCGTCAGTATGTCGGGGGATGTTGTTGAAACACTGTCACTTGCACACAAGGCTTGATTGCAATAAGTGCTGCCGTAAGACGCACAAAGTCACACTCATACCCTCGACGCCAGCGCGTCTCACCTCGTAGAGCATGCCGAACTGCTTGTCGTCCAGCAGACCACCATCGTGGAGGTCATGCAGTGCATCCAGGGCTTTGTTTAGAGTCTTCCGCGCCGCCTGGCGAGTCTTCGTTGCGACCTCGATGTTCGGATACTTCTGCTGGATGTCAATGACGTTCTTGAGCGTCTGCGCGGATGCACAGTTCTCTCAGACTCTATACAGAAAGAGGTGTATGATTCAGGCATCGCGGTTTTCGCAGGTGTCTAGATTGATTAACCCAGGAAAGCCGACTCTTTTGCTAATCACGTGAATTAACCAAAAGTATGATGAGGAACCACTTAATAGCTGTGGATACAGCAAGCGCTCAAGTGTGAACGCCTGTGTAAAATTTGCGACGACTCTCGTATTTGATTTATATCAATTTGTTTTGCTGCTGGTGCTACTGAGTGTTTATTGAGCACTTACTTTGCACCTAAGGTTTGTGCATACTAAGAACAGCACCTCATCTTCTGGTAATGAAACGCCTACATCAGTATTTGAAAATAGACAAATGTCTAGATGCAAGTTAATGCCTTTTCTAGGCTTCTATACCGTCTGCTTGCCCGTTACTGTTGCACCTTACTACTGTCGAGGACGTATAGCCACTTGTAAGCTGTACCCGCGAGAGTAGTAATTGGCTGAAATCAGGTGCATATTTGAAGCGCATATTTTTTTTGTTCTGTGCAGGAAATACGCGTCAACTTCGCTACCTGAAGCTTGTTGCGGCCACAGGCGTCGCGAACCCGCGCCGCCAGTTGGGCATTTTTCACCAGGCGGCCGGCCTTGGCCATGGCCTCGTCCTCCGCAGTGATGTAGGCCCAGCTGACGTCGTACGCGTAGAACAGCTTGCGGTTTAGCAGGCCGTCCAGCATGTCCCACAGCCACACGAACAGCACCTGCCCGATGTGAAACACATAACGTCTAATGATTCACATGGATAGCCAAGAACTACCCCAATTAGGCCTATCGACAACGGTGAGGCTGAACGAACACTTTGCTATCGTGATTATCATGCAAGCCCCGTCCGAAATTTTTACGAGGTTGCATGTACAGGTAAGTGCCCACAAAAGTTTTCAGAACGCCGAAATGACGAAAAAGCTGAATTTCTTTGCTACGCAGGGGCACAACCAGGTGTTCAAAAGTGCACTGTTCAGGTCGCGTAAGAAAGTATGGAGCTTAACAATCGGTTCGTGACTACAGGCTTACACTGGCCACAAATTACCCTTTCTTGTAATTTTCTTGTTCCGAAAACTTTTGTGTGCACCTGTACACTATGTTGTGTTGAACTAGAGCAAAGTACAGCCGCGTTCTGTATAACCTGCAACATGCCGGACACCGGTGTGCAGCAGGTTATACTGAGAGCGGCAGTACTTTTCACTTTCTCAGCCCAGCATAATGCACATGCAGCCGTTTCAGGCAACCTGGCCAAAATAATGGGCAACGCAACCATGATGATGATGACATTGTGTTTTCATGGCACTAGGACAACTAACCACCTAGAACGGCAGACCACTGTAGCTGAACGGTCAGCTCACGTCTCCGAGAATATAGACTTAAAGTCAGACTTCAAATGTATGCTGAATATAGAGGGCTCCTTCTGACAGCAGTGACGATCAGTTCCGTAATATCATGCGCAAGGTGTTCTTTTGTGATCTTGCATACTTTCGTGAACACCATCAACATCAATATTTAGTGCGTGGCCACGGAGTTTCAAAAGAAAACAGAAGGGGAGACACTTGCGACTCTCTTCTGAAGAGTCTTGATGGAGCGGATGGCGACCAGGATCATGAAGCTGCACTGCAGGAAGAGCGCGTACTCCTTCTTCTCGATGTCGACGGTGACGAAGCTGGTGAGCACAAACTCGGAGACGACGAGGCAGAAGATGATGACGTCCAGCTGCCTCCACACGTCGCGGCCCATCTTGAGCGAGCCCATCGAATACACCTGCAGGAGGTCCATGCAAGCGCAAAATGTGCAGCCTCTGCCACAGTAATGCAGTGGTTATATGGCGCAGCACTGCTGAACTCGCGGTTGTTGGGTCGAGGTAAGACATTGGCTAAATGAAAGCAAACCCTTGTGCTATGCTATGTGAGAGCTTTTTAAAGAAAAACAGGGTGCAGAAATCAATCCGGCGCCCTCTACAACGCCGTTTTTCGGAGCCTGCGTGCAGCTTATGCTACCAGATACTGTTACAAGTTGTAATAATTTGATAATTTAACGCTTTTAGGGTTACAAACTGTTTCTTTCGCTAAAAGTATCCTGCAAAGGACATTTAAGTGAAAAGGAACCAAGTAAAGCAGCATCCTCATCAATTCTGGGACGTTTGCTTGTCATCGGTATTCGGTGCTGCTATATGTGCTACAGTATGGTATGTGGAGTTAAACGCTATAAAGCGGCGCATTAGCTAGAATAGACGTCGCTGTGGAGTGCAGTGGACGAATTCACAACAAGTGGACTTTCCGGACAGGCAATGATTTCGCACAGCAGACGAGCGTGTTTGCCTTCTTACACCACGGTAATGCGGCCGCCGAAGGTGAGTATCGAACCTGCGACCTCGTGTGGAACAGCAGGTCGCCACAGGCACTTAGCCGCGGCGTGTTGTGCTAAATGTGGCCTTCCTTTAGCTCGATGGGGCGCCTTGTATGACTATGGGCGACGCAAGGCAGTCTCAGTTTTAGCCTATCGAACAGTTTTTACGTCATGTCGACCTGATTTTCCGTGAAACGCAATCAAGCTCTAGCTTTGTTATTCAATGACAGCGATGAGAGGCCACGTTTTTCTTGCTTGCCTTAGTCTGCGTGACATATAATATTCCACTAAAGCTTTGAAATAAACTCTTCATCATGATAAACGATCCTGTAAAGTTCATGCGCATAATCAATGGTTGCTGTACAACATTAACAAAGCACGTCCGCGCAAACGTTTGCCTTAATCAAAAGCGCAGATAACCGGCGAGAAACGGAAATATTGCCTCCATTCCATTGCGCACAGTTATGTAATGCCCTATAAAGTGAGGTATTCATGTGACTTTACGGGCACCATTTTGTGATACAGTGGGCAGCATGAGCAGTGCACACCTGTACAGGTGGCGACAAGCTGATTTTATATGCTTCTGACGTTCCACATGGACCACCATATGGCCGGCACTATGACGTCGGTGCATGTTCTCTACTGAGCTCCGTAAGTTTTATCATATTAAGTTAAAAAAATATTTCCACAAGATTTACCTCCCAATGCCTAAGTTCCTGTTCCTTTATGAAGTTATTACAATAGCGCATTAACTTCTCTATGGCGGAAACTGTCGCACTTTCGCGCTTAATTGTGCTCATTGGCTCAGCCACATCCCCCCTCATGTTACAAAGGAACGGTGAAATATTATGAATCTTTGATAAAATATTTGCTGCGCTATGTTCCTTCTATTTAATTTTCTCGCATTCATAGTGCCTTCATATGCCACGAAATCCTGTCTGGAAAGTCACAAGTGCTCTCACCGCTAGTGAGAGTGCTCTCAACAGTACTTGACTTTAGGAGTATTGGACATCGAATGTTTCAAGGACACATTGAGAAATTTGGTAATTAAAGCTCGCCAACATAGCATAATAGAGAGAGACGGGCTAGTTGGTGACTTTTAGTAGAATGCATCTTGAAACCACGCAAAGAAAGACAAGGGACGAGGAAGAAACTAACAGGACAGAGCGCGGAACTTCAGCTGGTTTATTACAACAGTGCGCCACATTTATACAGTCATCGTAATCACATCGTAACATGACAAACGATCATCACGTAACCATTGTGCGCAGGCGTGTACGGGACATCATGCAATCTGGATATGAATACTCTTTATCAGACAGGTTTACTAAAGTTTTGCTGACACGCGAGCCGGATTCCTTCTTGATACAGTCGGCCTCGTACACTTCTCTGCTTAGTTTAGACCCGAACTTGTTCAGGATTATGGTACATAGCGAAAGTGCCTCACATTTTATGGCTTGCCTCTAGAAAACACGCAGTGGTTCTTGTACCACCATAGAGGAATGTGCGGCTTAGGCACCCTCACCACAAGCAGTATCTCGAGGGCATAGAGGAACACGTAGAGGCCCTGGACGGCGACCACGACGGAGATGACGAGGTCGCTCATCTTGTACTGAGAGTACACGGCCAGACCTCCAAGGAGCAGCACGAAGCCCACAGCGATGAGGCCCACTAGCACGTGGTACCAGCCCTGGGTCGATGAGCCGCGAACTGTTTCGAAACAAAACTCACACGCTGACCCCTCTCCACTGCTGCTAAAAATCTGCACCCACTTCGCGGCACGTGTGGGCAGCATGGTCACTTGACAGACACTCTCTTTACAACTTACTGCCCCGGTTCACACGTACAGTCGCGAGCAGTATTAAAGGGAACAAACTTTTCCCCCAAACTTGTGAAATTTCAGGTTATTCCTCATCTAAATTTTACAATCACTTTTGGATATTACAGAAAAGAGGAGAACCAGTTACGCAACCGAAAAAAAAGTGTGTTTGTCACACATAAATGAGTAATCAATAAATGAATGCTGGTTTCGTTCCTTCAGGTATTGCTTATGGCTGTACATTCTCCTCCTAAAGAATTCAGGCCGTGATGCACGAGGTTCCATCTAGTAGATGCTTCTGGAGTGCGGGCAGATGGTGAGTGCATGGAGTTCTGCTTTCGATTGTTGGTGGCCTGTGAATCTTCTTCCAGAAGCGCACACCGGAGGGTGCTTTCTCTGGCGAGTGCTTCCAGAAGGAGGAGGGTTCACACACGCGCATGCAAACAAACACACGCGCACACGCAACGTAAGCGGCTTTCGTACTTGAGGAGAGACACCCGCCGCGGTGGCTCAGTGGTTAGGGCGCTCGGCTACTGATCCGGAGTTCCCGGGCTCGAACCCGACCGCACGGCTGCGTCTTTATGGAGGCAAAACGCTAAGGCGCCCGTGTGCTGTGCGATGTCAGTGCACGTTAAAGATCCCCAGGTGGTCGAAATTATTCCGGAGCCCTCCACTACGGCACCTCTCTCTTCCTTTCTTCTTTCACTCCCTCCTTTATCCCTTCCCTTACGGCGTGGTTCAGGTGTCCAACGATAAATGAGACAGATACTACGCCATTTCCTTTCCCCAAAAACCAATTATTATTATTATTATTACTTGAGGAGACAAGACCTCTTGTTGCTAGTGGCTTCGAGAATTCACGCCAATGACCCGATTCATTGCCGAACGCTGGCGGCCAAGCAAACTCACCTGCGTGATGGAGCTGGAAAGAAGGTCCAGCTCCAGCACAGTGGTGTCGGTCTCGTCGGTGCGGGCACTGACGCGTCCCGAGCTGCGCCGCTCGATGAGCTCGGTGCCAGCGAACTTCTGAAGGATGTTCTTCTGGAAAGTTCGAGGACAAACAAAAAAAGCGCGCACGGAGTTGTCAGCGCATAAAAAAATCAAGGGTGCGATCGAAGGGCTAAAGGAAAACTTGTGCTGGGCCAGCTGGTTCATGGTTTCGGAAACTGGCAAAGTATGTAAACAAGACAAACACTGAGGCGTAAGAATGACGAGCTCTCAGCCATTCACACTGATCCTTCGTCCGCCTCTGCGCATGTGCTGTCATTGATATTTACCACCTATTTACAACTGTTTACAATGTCCCTTAGAGCTAAGTGCCAGCGACAGCTGAACGTCATAAAATCTGAGCTTGTCAGGACAGGAAATACGAACTTAAAAATCAACTTCAAGGCACTCGCAAAGAGAACGGTGCTTTAAATTTATACGCTGTGTGTAAAGACAGAGAGAAGCTTTTGCCCTGACTTGCAACAACTCGCCGTGGAAATAAGTGTTCATCTTACGCGCGGCTACACCGATTTGATTTGAAGATTTTAATTGGGCCTCGGAAGCATTTGGAGGAAGTATTGAGTTAAAAGCACGAAAAGCCTCCTGGTTTCAACGTCCCAGCTGAGAAATTAGGGAGAAGACAAGGTTTCCTTGTTTTCTACATAGTGGTTTAGTCCTATAAAAGAAACATGTCCTACTCACCACCGAATAAATCCATGCAGGCACCGTTATGTACTGCGTCATCATGTCGATGTTGAGGTACCTGCACAGAATTCAACCGTGTTTTCCATATTAGGAGCTGGCATGAAAATAAGGGCTTCCGAAAAACAAAGCAGAAGACGGCAGCACACAAGAATAAGATGCAAGTTCTAGCAGCTTCAAACCTGACTTCCCTCTTCGGTTACATGTTCCCGATTTTCATAGCGTGATTCATTCACGTGGAACAACAAAAGAGATCACCTTCACTGTTTGCATCGCGCGTATGATGCTAAAATATTAGCAGCGCTTTAACCACTGCTGAACCTGGTTAGCGAGCGAAAGTTGTGGTGTATCGGGCAAGTAGACGCGTACCGGCGTCTGTAACGTTGAGTGCGTTCCGTACACTGGATATGCAGCGCCCCCACCCTGCCACTCTGGCAGGTGGCAGTTAAATTAATGGTTGATCGCGAGAGATTGGACACCAAATGAACGCCGCGGCATATTCTACCGCCAGTACCGGCGAATCGAAAGGTCAAAGGTCAGGTGGTAATACACTATGGTGGACCACATATGGTAAGGCCTAAAGCCACACTTGACCTTCGGCTCACTTGAAGGTCAACCGGCAACGCACGGCGAAATCGGCTTTACCTAGAGTAGTGTACCTTTCGCTTCAAAATTCAGTGTAAACTTCTTTGCATCCGGACTGTGGAGCCTTAGACTAGGGACCCAACCCTGTAACAAGATGGAGTGTCAACCTAAGAAGGAAGAGACCATCTGGAGCCATCAAAAACGAATTTGAGAGCTCAATAAATGTTCTTTCCTTCTCCTCCGGACTGTCATCTGAATCTGAATCTGTATCGGGGCAGTCAGGCAACGGCAATTGCCATAAATGAAAAACAGAGCACATCGTTCGAGCCCTATAGACAAGAGTGTGTAGGAATGTGCTTCATTTTGCACCAATATACAGAAATCTCTCTCAGAGCATAACAGTGGCAAGCATTCTTTTAAATAGCCCGCACGGTGACGTACTTAAAATGGAGTCGTTAAAATGGGCCACCATGCGCCAGTAAGCCGTTCTCGTGAACGCTTTTATCACGAAAGCGTTAGAGCGCAAGCTCGGCGGCTTCCCCTGGGGCGTGAGAACGAAATTCCTATTGGTCCATGCTCGACATGGTCGTGACGTTACACGAAATTGAAAATCATTAGAATATCAGATAAATTGTGACTATAAGGTCGCAACATCACTCAGATGTTATTATGACATCTAAGAATGTTAAGTAAATTAATCGCGCTGAAAAAAAGATTGAGGTGATATGGGAATCGAACCTGGGACCCAGAAAGCCCAAAACGTAGCTGGGAAGGCCACACTTACATTTATCGTTCTAAAATAAACTGGCAGTGGCTTAACTTGTCTAACCCTGGAATTCAGCGAAAAGCAAGCACGCTTGCTAAGCGTCTGAGGCTCGTCCATGGCAGCTGCGCTACACGCTCGCGACAGCCGTTTTATGTATACCCACACGACCACGTGGCTATGACGTGGTATCGCATGGTCTGACGACACCCCCATTGGATGTCATCGCGTGGCTTCACATCAGCCCCATCGGATGTTCTTAAGGTCAAAGGTGAACCCGAAGGTCACCCAATATCAAAAATCAAAGGGCAACTAAAGGTCATGAGTCAAGGGTTGGACACCATAACTGTACCACATATGCTCATACATAGCTACTCTTGGTGGGGCTGACGGTCGTTCAAGGTCGTAGCGCTGCCTAACCGAAGATTGTTTGACCTAGCGTAGTGAAGCTTTTCGCTTCAAAAATTGAGGTGATATAGAAATCGAGCCTAGGGCCCCTAAAGCCCGAAACGTAGCTGAGTAGTCAGCACTTACATTTCTCGTTCTAGTGGATACTGAAGGGCCGCAAGGATGGTTGTCTTTGTTCGCTTGTGAATCATGCCGTCTTCGTACTGCTTGTTGTAGCACACCTACAAAATAAGACACAAGGGATCTCTGCAGCGTACTCACCTCTCGCAGGATTTTTATTGTGACGAGCAGTTTACTGCTGAGTAGTCGATAATACTTTGCGCCATGGCGCTCTTTGCCCATAGATGCCCTTGCGCCATAAAAATCCATAAGCATCATTATTAGTTTATTGCTGCCTCCACCTCGCCAAGACGATTTATCGGTGCTGAAAATCATCCACGCACGCTTGCGCGAGAGTCCATTGAGTACATTTGGCTTGTCTACGATTTGCATTAATCATCGTTCGTTCGAATAGGCGGTCCTTTACTCCCTGATATGCCACCAATACTGGCAATAAGGCTCATCGGTCGAATTCCCTCTGTTTTTTTTTTTCTCAGCGCAGGCCTAAAAGCAGCCAGGCAGGCAAATCAAAACAAAAATAATCGGCATTTCGCCTTCCTCTTGGGTAAAAAACTACAAACACATCCGTGCCGTGCCCGTTGTCCTTATTCCTTAAGCCTGTTTATTTCTAGACCCATGTGAATCACATGACTACGCAGGTGGTATGAAAAGATCTCAGGCTTTGAACACTGGCGGCCGGCGCTGGAGTTCGACAAGGAAGAGGAGAGCCCGAGGCGAACGCGCCACGCAATTGGAAGCGAGCGTCATGTTGGCAGCCTCGGATGTAGGGAGCCCGTCGCTACTTGCGTGTCTTCCTCTATATCATCCTCTATAGAAAAGCACACAGGGCGCCTGTGTGACCTTAAAATTCACACTATACAAAGGCAAAAAATAGCACAGGGTTTGTCATGGCTAAGGGTGGTATATCTTGCAGTAGCACTAGTTACGGCGAGCACTTTAAGTCCTTACTTGCTGAAGGCATTCGACGTAAAGGCCTTTACCATAAGGTCTTACACTGCATGCCCTCAGAGTGAAGGCCTTTATGTCAAATGACTTTACCATAAGGCCTTACACTCAAGACCTTTGATGGAAAGGCCTTTACTTTGAAGGCATATACCTTGAAGGCCTCCACCAAGGTGTACCCTTCACCCAGGTGAAGGCCTGCAATGTGTACACACATGGCAGGTTGTCCTCAAGCTTGTGGGCATGTGGACGGCCTGCCACATAGCAGGTTTTAGGGACGTGAGTACGAACGCATGCCCGAAGTCGGAAAAAGCGTCTTGTAGTTCAGCCGCACTTTAAAATTTAAAGAACTCCAGAACGGCGCTGTACACTTTGAGATCTGAATTTTAGCTCACGGCTTTCTCTAAAAAAGGCTATAGTGCAAGCGCTTCACGCTCACGTTGAGCTCATCATCATCATCATCATCGTCGTCAGCCGGACTACGCCCACTGCAGGACACTGGCCTCTCCCATGCCTCTCCAATTAACCACGTCCTTTGCCAACTGCGCCCACCGTATGCGCGCAAGCTTCTTAATCTCATCCGCCCACCCGGTACCTTCTGCTGCCCCCTGCTACGCTTGCCTTCTCTTGGAATTCCCTCCGTTACCCTTAAGGACCAGCGGTCATCTTGCCTTCGCATTACATGCACTGCACAGGCCCATTTCTTCCTCTTGATTTCGAATAGGATCTCATTAACCTGCGTTTGTTCCCTCACACACACTGCCCGCTTCCCGTCTCTTAACGTTGCACTTAACAGACTTAAGAGACGTTAAGATGATGGCTACTAATCAGCAAAGGTCGACAATTTTTTGTGTAACTGTCGCGGTGAAGAAAATAAATTACGCAGTTCACCTTCTGCAGGCGGAGAATGTTCTTGTTGGCATTGTGCTTGGCCTCGGCCATAGTGTCCTCCCGTCGCTGCAGCGGCCGCAGCCCGAGAGGACCGCGCTCTGCGCTGGATGCGATCTCGGCGTACGGGTTCTCGATGAACGTGTGCACCTGGACCCACTTCCAGTCGGCGCCGCTGAAGTTCTTCTCCCGACGCTGCTTGCTGGTCGACTGTTTTGCCGTGTTGCGCAGAGCCGTCACCACCATGTTCATGTTGGCCTTCTCGGCTTCCGACATCTGCAGCAAGCCTGCGGCGCGTTTCCAAGGGGCAAGCGCTTGATCCTTACAAATTTTAGGCAGTCTATAGACTCTCCATAGACTTCTGTCTATAAAATGTCTATATACCCTCTATAGATAAACCCTAGAGAACCGTCTATACGCGATACAAATCCTTTAGGCAGTCTATAGATAATCTATAGATTTATGGTCATACACTTGGTAGACTATTGTCAATAGACAGTCTATAGACTATGAATAGACAAAAAGAAATCTCTGTAGGAAGGCAATAGAGTCTATAAAAGTCTATAGACTGTCTATAAACCATTTTTGTAAGGGAGAGACACTCAAATAATCTTGACGGCCATATTCTAATGCAACAAATCTGGACAGGCGGCTTTTTCAGAGTATTGGAGTCAAATTTAGAACCTTTGCGTGACCTCTATAACTTACGAACATTTTTATCGATTGCTGCTCGCAACCGGTTGGGACGACACCTCAGCCCGCGTTCTTGACCACCCCTACCCCGATGGCGGAAATGATTAATCTTGGCGAGCCTTTCCACTGGGCGTGCCCAGTTGACGCGGATGGGATGGGGCCTCGGCAGGGCCTCTAGGCAAAATGCTAGAGGCCCGTGCACTGTGCGATGTCAGTGCACGTTAGAGAACCCCAGTTAGTATAAATTGTCCCGAACCCTCCATTCCGGATAATTTATCCGGCGTCCCTTATAGCTTGAGTCGCTTTGGGACGTTAAACCCCATGACACCATAAATCATCTTCAGTGATAACTAGCTACTAGAGCAGAGCACGTACTCGCAGAGCTCCTAGGCAATTTTCTTAAAACAAGGTTTCGGTACTCATTGTACTGGGTCCCGCATGTTGAGGTGCTTAGATGTCCAGTTTAGAGTGAAAGTGGAATTAGAATCATACTTCTGCCTGTAGGAATACATTCAGACGTACTCTTGTACTTCGACTCATCTCTTGCTTCCAAGCACCCCAACACATGGGCCATAATTAAGCGTGTATTTGGTCGCTACAGCATATGGAAAGTAAGTAAAGCGCGAACACGATCTGCCCCTAGATTACTCTGGGGCCAGTCACACACGATCCTAGAGACCAACACAAGGTCCTAAAGACCAGCAAAAAAACGGACGTTACGAGAACAGAAGAACGCATGATAACTGTCACTACAACCTCGGTATCTCTCTTGGGGAGATGCGCATCTTACCTCGTAATCCTGAACTCACTAACTCCCTCATGACACCAGACCACACGCACCATATATAAGGTCCACCCTGGAGGCTCACACGGCAGCGATGTAAACAAAGCCTGTCTGAGAAGAATACTCTGTAGGTCTCTTGCAGGGCGCCATACTATATAAGCATTGCTCGCTCTACGTGTAAATAAAGACCGCAAATACTGAGTTTCTTTTAGCAGCTACAAGCAGCAAAAAATCGCCGCTTACCCAGGGTCCACATGAGACGGGGCAGAGAGAGTGTGTTGATGGCCTGAACAAGAAACACAAGGCCCAGCCTTATGGCGTCGTCCTGCGCATGTGAAGAAACAGTGCTCCGACAATGACGTAGTTGCACAGAACGGTCTGGGATTTTGGTTCTTCGAGTTATCTGTAGACAAAATGCATATCAAAGTGATCCTTCCTGCAGCTAACCACCCTACGGTCTGGTTATTTAGAATCCCTTCAATGTTCTGATGCAACGCAATTTATAAGAATTCAGCGTGACTTATAACGGCCGTTTGGTAATGAAATGTTATATCTGGGATCACATGCATGAAGGTAAAAATAAGCCGTAGTTCTAGGCGATTTATCAGTGGTGCTTCAACATCTGACCCCTTTTTAAAAAATATTTATTCTCGCGAGTGCTTTGGCGGCACTATTCATTTCAAGAAATTTTCTCCTTGTTTTTTTTTGTTCAAAAGTGGAAGTTAAAAAATACAATACGAAGACAACTTCATAGGAGCTCTCGACAACTGTACCACTGCGATAATGTTTAGAACTAACTATTGCGAAGCTGTAGCAATGCGTGAGTGGATCGCCACTCAGAGCTTCCTGCTCAGCGTTTAGCAACGAAGCCCTGGGCCTGAACCCCTCATCACATTTGGTGTAGGTGCTATATATATATATATATATATATATATATATATATATATATATATATATATATATATATATATATATATATATATATATATATATATATATATATATATATATATATATATATATCTTCACGCGGTACGTGCGTCACAGAGAGTCGCGATTTGATTGACGTCGCTTTGCGCCCTCCTGAAAAGGCGCCGTTTTCGAATGGCGCGAGAAATCGCCCAAATTATTTCAGCCGCCGCAGAGAGGTTAAACGCGTTATCTAAATTCTAAACGCTGATATGACTGTTATTACCGGCAGGCTGCAAACCTCTAATTGCAGTCAGGCGCTTATATGTATTAGTTTGAACGTTAACTATCACAATTTAGTTATTCGCTTTGCTAGTTAACATGATCAGCCTGTTTTTCTTTTATTCTTGACGTCAGCCAACACTGGTATTACAATGCCGCAAAAAGGTTCTCTGAAACCGAAAAAACCCTCGTTGTTAAAATTAGCGGCCGGTTTTCCTGAAATACCTTTTATATATTCATACACGCTACGGACAGCAAGAAAAAGTTCACGGCATATATGTGCAGATGACAAAAAATATCCTACCAGGTTTCAGCAGAATTAAAGTGACACAATTCATCCGATCACGCGTGTTAGTCTAGAAGAAGGGCAACAACTCCTAGACGATAGCTGTTTCTGCCATATCCAAATACTTTTCTTTTGTCCATAAAAGTCGGAAAAAATGACGCAGACCAAAAGGAATAATTTTCATCAGCGTAGTCATCAGTCCTTTCTTCAAGTATCTAAAAGGTTTTGACGCAAAAACAACTACAAACATCACCATTTTATAGCTACAAAATAGCCAGAAGCTCTTCAACCCAACTTCCTTTCCCTGTCTTTTGCAGGTAATGCACGCATATTCTATGTTTTGTAAGCTGAGCTTTAACCTGTACGTCAGGCATAGGCATGCCAACTCCCCAACGTAAACTGAGTTAGTGCGGTTCATAGAAGGATATAGCCTAGGGAGTTTATTCCAGCGAGCTAAGATCTCCAAGAGCACCTTGGCAACGGACGTACCCTGAGCGCGACGCTGACATTGATGTTGGATATCCAGGTGGACAAGGAGAAGCCCACAATGACGGCGCTCTTGAAGTTCATCCAAATAAGCGCCACGCACTGACGCCAGTTCAGGTCGTAGCCCGTCGAACAGAGTGCAGGGTACAGAAACAGCACCATAAAACCCCTGCACGTGAAGAGAGTCAACAGAAGCCGTCCTGTTACTATGACGTCACAGGCCATATTACCGACGATGAATTCTCCCAATCCTAACAGCGTTATGGAGTGAAGACGAGTATCGCATTTTTCTTCAACTACAAGGTTTCTGCGAAAGCTGCATAGTTTTTCCTGGTAGCCAAACGCCTTCTGTTGGATGGATGATAATGAGTAATTAGTCATTTAATAAAGGTGGTCGCCTCTATTTTCTATAAATAAAAAATAAAAACGCGTTCATCGCTCATTAGCAGCGAGTAGGGGTGGTAACAAGCTCTCAGCGCAAAAGCAGTGGGACAATTTTGGACTCAGTTGTAGTGTATAACGGCTATATTCCATTTCTGAGTCATCCCTGTCCCCCAACTTATTGGTACATTGTATGCGCGCTCAGGCGTCGCTTTGAAATGCACTTTACGCAATTCGTTTCGGCAGTGTCTTCATGCCGAAGCGGCGTCCCAACACAAAGGCATGGAGGACCAGAGATATCTGAAGCCAACAATGAGTCTTTACCAAGGCTCCACGTGCAAGCCTTTACAAACCTGACTCCTACAAGAATGATATTGCTAGTTTCAACAGATGCCACTGGACTACATTCTACTGAGTCGGATGAAGAGGGCATAACTTTTCGCACCTCATATGATAATGTGACCCGGAGTCCAGCTATTGCGATTTCAAGGGCCCTTAAGCGTGCCTTCTATGTGCTCTTCGAACTGCAACCTCTCAGACTCCTTCGATTCCCACTACTCAATACTTCGATGTTTTTCTTCCGAACTATGACATGTCTGTCCTAAGCGTTATATTTACATTCATTTCGCGTAATTAGCAAACTTTATTATGTCGCTTTGTGCAACCTGCGTGCCTTTCAAGAAAAACGCTGCTTGCGGACATTCTGAGAGACACTCAGCAGCTTTGCATGCTGTGAATTATAGTTAAAGAGATAGTAGGGTTTGAGAGGCACGCGCAAACACTATCAAATGGTTCTTTCACGTGCTTGCTTGATGAGTTTTTCTTTTTCTCGTAAATGCATTTTTCTTCTAGTATGTGCTTTTTTTTGTAAATTCATCAGTATGCAGTCTACTTTCCATTTGTAACCCACCTTCACCTCAGCTTTTCCAGCAGGACAGCCCTATCTTTTCCAGGCTCAATAGGATCATTATTTTACGCCGGACTACCCACGCGTGGTAAGCGTTTTAAAAGTAATTAGCTGTAAATTTATGAATGATCCTTGATTATATGACCTCACATGGTGAGGGTTTGAATGTAGACACATCCAATCTGTCCGCCATGACTTGCAACACTAAAAGCCTCGTGCAACCGCCGATTCACAAACGGCACCCAAAACATTTACCCGCCGCGGTGGCTCAGTGGTTAGGGCGCTCGACTACTGATCCGGAGTTCCCGGGGTCGAACCCGACCGCGGCGGCTGCGTTTTTATGGAGGAAAAACGCTAAGGCGCCTGTGTGCTGTGCGATGTCAGTGCACGTTAAAGATCCCCAGGTGGTCGAAATTATTCCGGAGCCCTCCACTACGGCACCTCCTTCTTCCTTTCCTCTTTCACTCCCTCCCTTTTCCCGTCCCTTACGGCGCGGTTCATGTGTCCAACGATATATGAGACAGATACTGCGCCATTTCCTTTCCCCCAAAAAACAATTATTATTATTAAAGCATTTACTTTTCATGAAGGCCGAAGGAGTTATCCAAACATAAGGACTGAGGATTGAAGTGGTGATGACTGATTTACCGGGTATCAAGAACTCTAGTTTGTCGCGCTGCCTACTCCGCTCTCTTTCTGTCTTAAGTTTTACCTCTCGTTTTCCGATTCGCAGCTCACTGCCCTGTGTTCATTTTCGTTTCAAGCATCGCACGTTTCCTTAAGTGAACAAGGAGGGGGAAAACCTCAGCCTGCTTGCCAACGTTTCATCAAGAGGACTTCCCTTCGCCTGGGCAAAAGGTTCCTTATTTGCGGGGTTTAAACAGGGCCTTCCTCCACGGATTGAAGGACAGATTCACACTCCCCATCCTCACACCCTTCCTTGTCCACACCCCCTTCCCTTCACCGTGCCCTCCTCGTCCTGGAAGTGAAGGCCCTATTTAAACCCAGCCAACGGTGAACACTTTGGCCGGGCGAAGAAAAGTCCTCTTGTCGAAACGTTGGCAAGCAACCTGAAGCTTTCCACTCCCTGTTCACTTTGTGAGTGTCAAGAAGCCATCTGTCTGCCCTCTCTCTACTATGAAAGACGGTCCGCCGCGGTGGCTGAGTGGTTATGGCGCTCGGCTGCTGGCCCGAATGACGCGGGTTCGATCCCGGCCCCGGCAGTCGAACTTCGATGGAGGCGAAATTCTAGAGGCCCGTGTACTTTGCGATTTCGGTGCACGTTAAAGAACCCCAGGTGGTCGAAATTTCCGGAGCCCTTCACTACGGCGTCTCTCATAGCCTAAGTCGCTTTGGGACGTTAAACCCCCATAAACCGAACTATGAAAGACGAAATGTTAGACGGAAACATCCGTGCAGTTAATAACGAGGTAGTATAATACACGTCGATTTTTTTAACCACAAAACTCACCTCACTATGATCTTGGCGGCGTAGGTGTGGCCCAGCAGGATGACGTCATCTGCCGCCAGGTACTCGACGGCGTCGCGGCCAACCTTGAACGCGGCGAGGAACATGATCACCGTGTTGTACGTGTACCGGAACAGCGTCCAGAACCTGAGGGAAAAGACAGACAACGGCCGTGTCCGCAAAAACATCTCTCTTCTACGTGTGAAGTCAGGGGAGAAAAGCTTCACTTCAGTCTCAAAGCGACCCAATAGTGAGCAAGAGCAGAGAAGCCCCCAATAGTATCAACACTCTACGATGAACAGTGTTTTTCGGAAGTTCCAGTGCCAGCCGCATTGCTTCTCGGCAATGCTAAGATGTGCTAATGCGCCTAGCACTGCAAAGATCTGAAATTATCTTGAGGAAGGTTTTCCTAACCCTCTAACAACATCGCCCCCTCGAATTCTAAACGAGAAGAACCGTAGGCCGAGAAGAAATTCCGACTGCATGAGAACAGGTTGTTGAACAAAAAAAATCATATGACAACATTGCACCCGGCATTTCAAACGAAGAAGGAATAAGTGTTATAATTGCTTTCTTGTAACTATACAAAAATGATAAAGTAATGCCTCAGACAAACGTTTCACTTAGGTAAACTTCTCTTTACAGTCGTTTTGCGTAACACACACACGAGAAATGATGCGTCGCGTTAAGCCTTTCACCTCGAACGTGCATGCCTTGTGGAACGGCAATGAGAACTGTAAATAGCAGGTGTGCCTAAATACTTCGGACCCTCTCGTGTCTATATAAACAGAGGTGGAGTGATTTGAGCGGTTTAAAAAGAGCCCAAATAAAAGAAACTGCTCCCCACACACGGCACACGCGGTCGGAGTGACAGCATGGCTCACCTGCGCAGCACCACAGGGTCCATAATTGTTGAGGCGCTGTGCGCGCTGGCGGTGAGCGCAAGGGCTATGATGGAGGTGACGCCGCTACCCATGAAGGCGTGCTCTGCCAGCAAGAAGGTCAGGTACACGGCGCACAGCGAGACCAGGTAGGTGATGGACACGTCCTGGGACAGCGTGATCAGCAGGTACGCCAGCAGGTGACCCACCAGCTTGCCGAAGAGCGGACCGAGTCCCAGCGTAGTGAGCACGGACAGCCCGAACTCTGCGATGAGACGTGGTAATTGTTATACATTTATTCGTACATTATGCAGTCTCGCTTCAGGCTTCGACAAGCGAAGAAATAATGCACGAATAAATAATAATGAGCAACATAGCACGTCGTGAGGTTCATAAAATTTTTTTTTATGGGAACGCAACCCTGTATGGTAACTGAAGAGAATTTCGCTGTTCCTAGTCTAGTGAAACATGTTAGTAACTACGGTGATAAACTCCTGATGCTATCTCAACTACTGCCAGGATACAAGGTGGAATCATTGGTGCGTACCTACACCCTATGATTTTTTTTTCGTGAATGATTTGAGGAACGATACCAAGGCAGCAGAAGAGACCTTAAGTGGGGCCCATAGTCCATGCGAGAACTGTGGAAGTCCTCCTGGCATGCTTTTCAGTTATCGCACTCCTAATTCCGTTTGATTCCAGCGGTAAGACCACAAAAAAGCAGTTTATTAGTTATTTTTATGTGTGCAAATATAGTGCACTTTTGAAACTGTAGAGAACAGCAGAAGACAGGAAAACAGCTTCCTCGCGATTCGCACCATCATTTGTTTTGAGGTTCAACACAGGACAGCTAGAGCTTAAAATTAGTGTAATATATTAACACAAACGCACGCCTCAAAACGGACCCAAATGAAATATCAATCAGGATTCCGAAACATTCATTTATGCCTCTGCCCGAGCGGACTGCTGTTAGAACAACTGCCTATGCTCCAATTTTATGGATCCATCCCGACACAGCATCAACATATCGCGTTCCAACTCAGTTGCTGCTATATAAATTGGTAGCGGTTCTTGGCGATCAGTAAAAGCGAAGGAATGGTGAAAGAAAGACTCGTTGACACAGTTCTCACCTGTCCTTATTCATCATGCGCCTCCCATCGCAATAGAGCTCATGCTTAGTCTTTTCCTCGATGCCCGTACTCACGCATGACCTTCCACGTGTCTATATATGTCCACCTGATCTATACCGCTAAATAGGCGCAAATGACTGGACGAGAAGACACGAGTGCTCATCAATCTAATATCGTCCCCCTAATTAGCGTTCGCGTCGACCTTATTTAGTCATGAGAAACCAACTACAGCCCGACTTCATGCTCCGACTGATATGCACGACACAGTTGCTGTTCAATTCCTTACAAAATTTTTTTAGACAGTCTATAGACACCGTTCTCTAGGGTTGTCTATCTAGAGGCTACAGACTTTATAGACATAAGTCTATGGACAGTCTATAAACTGTCCATAGACTTATGTCTATAAAGTCTATAGCCTCTCTGTAGACAACCCTAGAGAACGGTCTATATGCAATACAAATCATATAGGCCGTCTATAGATAATCTATAGATTTATGGCTATACATGTATTTTAGTAAACTTTCGTCTAAGACAGTCTACAGACTATGAATAGAGAAAAATAAATATCTATCGGAAGGCAATAGAGTCTATAGAAGCCTATAGACTATCTATAGACCATTTTTACAAGAAGTGTCATTGGCTCAGACGGCGGGAGTAGTGCAGCTTACTGTAGAAGCTGAAGTCCTTGAGAATGGCCACAGCGTTGTACACGAACCAGAAGAATGATAACCCCACAAGAGCCTCGCCCATGGCCAGCGTTTCCAGGATGTGTGACTTTGCTGCGCAGAACGACAAAGCCGCATGCTTTCGGTTTCTGTTGTGAAATCGGAATTCAGAATAATACGGCAACACACACAGTGCGTAAAGTAACAAAAATATGGCATTTTGGAAAGTCAACAACCGTAGTTGTACGCAATTTTCTTCATTAGAGACATTGCAGTGAACGTCCAGACCACCACCACTCGTCAAAGGCTGTGTGACTCCACGGAAGGTGATGCTGGTAATTTTGAACACTGAACTTGGCTTGATGGTGTGCTTGTTGTAATAGACAAATATTTCACGGTGATCGCAAATAGTATTCACCATTTCACCCTGCTTTTCTGTGAAGCTGGTTCAGTCCACCGAAGAAAACCCTCTACAGGTCACAAGAGTTTGACCGATGTCCTGCCTGTTTAGCGACAAAGTTAGGAAAGCTTTTCGAACTCAAGGTACAGACTGGCACTACATTTAAAACGATTAACTAACGATGAGTGCATTAGCATTCAGAGCCTACTAGATCGAAAGTTGAGAAAGTTACACGTTACACACCGATGCCGTCAGTCGTGCGAATTTTGCACGCCGCTGCGTTATTTTTACCGAAAATTAGAAAAATGATTGATGACGGCAGCTCTTTAGTTTTACGATGCTATTTATGTAGCTACAAATCCGAAGGCACTTAACATCAGTGCTATCTGAGCCAAAGAGAAATCAGTGCATGGGTGGGTAATAACTGTCGGTTACCTGCAATCCCGCCTTTAAAGCCGTACGATATGTTTACCTGTTCCTGATAAAACGGCGGCTGTCGCTAACCCAAGCATACACTGCTGCTAGGAAGTATACGAATGGACAGATTAGTAGACAAATTATATTCATTATGTCACCATTAAATGATAAGCGCTATAAGGTAATAGCGAAATACGTGCTCGATATATTTTTGTGGTCTACTGGCCATGCGGACCCGTTCTGTTCGCATGGTATAGACACACCATCTCGCAACATCTTTTCAACGGTTGTGCAATTGACTCGCGAGCGTGTTAAAGCTGCTTCTTCGTGTAAGCCTCCTCCTCACGCACAGAACATTCGCCCCACTGCGAAGAAATAGCATAAGGCAGAGTGTCACAGTCCATGTGACGACGCTTCATCTACTGTACAGTTGTCCACTGACCTGACCACTTGAAATCCCTGCCGTCTGCGTTCTGCAGCGCGCAGAGTGACGTCTAGCGGCAGCGCCTGGTTCGAGATAGCGCATGTCTGATGCTCAAACGCAAGACCTACTGAACTAGAGACCTGCACACTTGGCGGGGTCCTATGGGACTGCGTGCGCCAACTTTCGTTAACTTTTTGGCCGTTGAGGGCGCTCGGTTGACGTGTTCGTCTGTCATGATCATCATCATCGTCTGCTTTCGACAAATGATTTCTCTCCTCTCACTGCCTCCCTGTGCATTTGTCCTGTATTATTATTTTGAAACCTAGTAATGAACGATACGAATATGACATTTCTTCAAATCCTAGTGGTGAATATTTTGTTTGCGCGCATGCATGCGCAAGACTTCCTGGCATCTTTGCTAGGCAATAGATGGACGATGAATACTCAAAACGTAGACAAATGACAATAATGTTATATACATGAAGTAAAATAACCGACGCCGTCATGCTCAACAGGTTAATTGTAGCACCAAGCCGCCCGTAGCTGCCTTTCCCTAGCGGCAAAAGGCATGAACTAGAACATGCGCGCTGGAGCAATGCCAAATGTGCAGGTCTCTGGTTCAGTAGGTCTTGGCTCAGACGACACTCAAAGATGCGCAATCTCGAACCAGGCGCTGCCGCTAGACGTCGCTCTGCGCGCTGCGGAGCGCAGACGGCACGGAGTTCGCGAGCGCTTTAGACAGGTCTGTGGATGACTCTACAAGAATCCGTGAATCAGAGCCCTTGTTCGCGTACCGGCGGTAAGAAAGGCCACATCGGTGAAGAACATGGGCTCTGGGCAGCAAACCAGGAAGGCCATGAGTGCGGACGCGGCTGAGTTGTCGGCGATGGCGTCGCGGCTGTCGGCTCTGCTTCCGTCCCGGCCACTCCAAGTGTCCCGGCTCGAGGGTACCATGAAGGTCATGTACAGGACGAACAGGCCGCAGCTCAGCGCTGCAAGCGTTCAAAAGTTGCCCGATGAGGCACGAAGTAAGCCTGTAGATCTTGGGTGGTTTCTGCTGATGAGCGCGAACAAGATACACGAGGCGATCGACGCAGCCTTGTAGATGTTCCACTGCCGGTCCTTGAAATAAAGACACCCTTCATAGTGCTCCAAGTTGTTACAATTTTTAGCGGCCCGGTTGATTCGAGAGCATCACGAAGCGTACGGAACTCAGTGTATCGTCTCGTGTTTCAAGATATTCACTGATTGTGTCTGGTCATCACTGTACGGTTCGTAATGCTTCCGTGTTCTTGACTCCTACCAGTTAGAAAATTACGGATCAAGATTCAGACATAACCGGCTGCCACTTCCTCAGAATGAGAAGACACAGCCGAAGCCGGTGACACCCTGCGACTTCTTTCTACGCAACGAACACGTTTTGAGCACCCGAAATAAATCTGAAATCAGGAGCGGCGTGGCAGTTTGCTAAACTCCGATGCTTAGACAAATCTGAGTGCCTTATTTTGGATGCATAGGCTTTACGTACAGTTTCGCGGATAACATAAGAAATTATTGCCATGCTTATGTGAAATTTTATTTACAAAGTAGGACGATACCGGCTTCCTTGTCCGTCCGCTCTATCGATGTGTGCTGTTTTTTATTTTTTTTTTTGCTCGAGGCACATATCTTATAATTGTTACTAGCGTCGAAATTAGAAGCATGTCTCATCTTACAGGTGTTGAAACAACGTCTGTGTTCTCTCGTAGCAGCTTGTTGGTGCCTTCCTCGCTTTGTCTATTGTTTTTTTTGGTGGGCATGTTGTTACAAATGGACAGATTAGTAAGCAGAACCTTGCAGCGTAGGACTGCAAGAAGAATGGATCGCTTAATGAAGATAATAGATTCTTACGTTTCAAGGTAACTATGTGCCATGTGGGACACAACGTAGTGGACGATTGTTTGGCCATGAAAAATTGATTCTTGAGGAAAGGAAATAGCGCAGTATCTGTCTCACATATCTCGGCGGGCACCTGAACCGTGCCGTAAGGGAAGGGATAAAGGAGGGACTGAAAGAATAAAGGAAGAAAGAGGTGCTGTAGTGGAGTCTCCGGAATAATTTCGACCACCTAAGGATCTTTAACGTGCACTGACATGGCACAGCACACGAGCGCCTCTTGCGTTTCGCCTCCCTTCGAACCCGGGGACATCATCAGGGTGTATATTGCAAAGATTCTTTCAATGACTGACACTAACATTGGAAATGGCCATCTGCCGGCTCTGTCATCGAAGGCAGGACCGGCCAAACGCAAGAAACTGAAGAATGAGTTGCGAAAAAAAATCCTCGCCAAATACGGTCCTTCGCTTCTTTAACGTAACTTAACATGTCAAAACAATGACATTTTTACATCTCGCTTTCATTCAATAATGGCGCCATGAAACCCGCGAACTGGTTCTCAGCATTCAAGCGGTAGAGCCGTGCTCACCAAGCCCCAGAGCCCCCAGAAGTACGCACTGCCAAAAGCAGCGCCAGAACAGGTGGTACCGCAGGTTCAGAGCCACGGTGAACACCAGCACCGGCATGTACAGGTGCAGCAGCTCGCTCAGGTGGTTGTCGGTGACGGGCAGGAAGGTTTCTTTGTCCCCGTAGCGGCTCACCAGCCAACCGGCGATGAAACCCAACAGGACCACGACAGCAACCACCGGCACGTTGACCAGTCGCTTCATCATCCGCAGCACCGCTGCAAGCGCGACGTTATTTTTCTTTCGCCGTTCGCTTTTAAAGTGCAGCTATAGAATACATAAAATGATTCCTGATTATCGATCAGAACGAGAATAGATCAACAAACTATGGCCAGAAGAAGGTTCATCGTCGGGACGTCTTTGCAAATCTTAGCCGGTGGAACATGTGGCCTTCAAGTATCTGAAGTTTTGAGCATTCAAGGCTTCGCTAATCTGGGGACAACCACGCAGGGTAATTTTCGTAAGGCGATTACTCTACAGAAAAGAGTCATACGCATGTTTGAAAACTACCTCGTGCAACCAGAATATTTACCGACCGATTCATTATTAATAAAGTATTCCCTGATAAAGGCTAACCAATTATACTGTTATAGGCTCTTGCAACAAGTTCAGAACCAGAAACTTTACAGCACAGCAATCCCCGTTGCAGAGTACTGCTTCCGCACACATAGCAGAAAAATCCCTGTAGTCAGGACAAACTACGGTAGGCAACACGTACAGTTCCAAATACCGTCTCTACTAAATCTCACTGAAAAACTACTTGATTTCAGCAAGCCAATTCCAAAAGAGTTCCTTAAGCATGTAATATTGCAAAAAAAACATTGAATTCATTTGATTTATTTTTCGTGTTTTTTGCTAGCATTTATGGCCATTCAGTGTTGCTTGTTTTATCCCTTTTGTCCCCTAAAAAGGGAATCAATTGTATGATTCTGATGCCTGTCTGCTGACTGCATACGGAGCAGAGGCCTTTGTCAGGCTTTTTGCCTTTGCTCCGGTTTCTGTAAATCAGAATGGAACAAATAAACTGAAACTGAAATGGTGAAAATACAATTAAACACACTAACAATCTAGCGCCGTAAAGTTTGGCTCAAAATCACTTGAAAGTAAAACCTCGACCCTCAGAAAATGAATCTATGAATAAAGCCTTTATTGTAAGGAACGGTTGGCTCTCGGCCGCTGTTAGAGGATTATGTGGGAAGAAAAATTTTTCGCTTTATTGTAACTCGATGCCTGCAGCCTGCTACTGTAGCGATCCACACTGCCGCAGGTCGGCTGGAAGCGCTTTGACATCGCGTGGTGCAAAGCTGACTGTCGGAAGTTCTTTTGTTTGTGGCAGTCAGACAACGGGAAGAACCGATTTCCTACACTGCTCTAAAGCAAACCGCGCGACCTGGACATTTTCGAACAAGCCCTGTTCGCTGTGCTGCTGCAGTCATCGATGCATCTTTCAAGCTCTTTGTTTCGTCGTCTACGTAAGCACAACGGCAGATGCAAAGGGTTCATTACTACCCCCAATAGCTTCCACACCTACATATACGATGCGGTACAACAGCAGGGCTGGGCGCATTTCTGGCATTGTCTCCCATCAGCACACTAAACAAATAAGTAAAAATGGAGTAAGCTGTCTTCTAGAGGTCTCCCTTTTACAAAGGGGAGTGCGCTAGGCGACAGCTTACTTCCTTTCTACTCCCTATGTAGGCGTACTCTTACTTAGAGTGATGGCCACCATGGTGCTCATGAATAGCATGAGGCTACTTCGTTTCAAAGGTTCGGTAATGTTTCCAACGAGAGGACGTGGTCAATTTTGCCCGTAGCGCCCACATATTACGTATCACATTACACAGTAGGAAAAGCCAATGCGAAGCGGCTGCCCACTTACCTGAGACGATGACCACCAGCAGTAGGACCAAGGTACCGTACTCGGGTCGCTTCTCATAGCCCGTGGGGCTGCTCGCTTTTGAGGTATACATGCTGCAAGAAAAAAGGCCTTCTGGGAATTTTGCTCTAACCCTATAACAGACGCTTCCCGGCGTTAACTGCTTTGTCCCGGTAATCTTCATCTGCTGTCACCTTGGTAGGCCTAAACGATAAGGAACATGCTGTTCGGGGTATGGGTCACCTGTTTTCATATGCCTCGGGCAGGCTGCGAACGGGTGTATTTAATTCGTTGGCGGAGACATTGGAGTATTCGCTGCCTTTTTTCCGGCCCTGTAAAAATGCAAAGGGGCGGGTAGGATATAGAACGGTAGCTCTACTCAACTTAAAAGTCGTTCACCAGTCCTTGCCTCATTTGGCCTTGGTTTAACCTCGAGAAGCAGACATTGGAGCTGATCGACTTTGGCAGATTGGGGGATTGACGTTGGCCGATTTGGACCAAGATTGATGTCCAACCATGATTGACCATGGCCGACACGATGGCGACCTCCAAATTTGGCCCTGGCCATTGCGAAAATGCTATCCTTTGACCGTTGGGTATAACCATGCCGGAACACTGCCTAACGTTTTTTTTATTTGTTTCGGTCGCTTCCGACACTCGTTCGCTTCAGAGCTATTGCTGCAATTGACCTTGACACGAGCCTTAAGACCACCATTCGCCTCCCGCTGGATTGTCAAACTGCTGGCAGCAGAGCTGTTTTCCGATCAGTTTAAAACATTCAAAGTGGACTGAGAACAATTTGGAATTGTTCTGCATCGAGATATTACTGCAGTGACCAGTAACGTATGTTCACTGAACACAGAGATCATATTCGACATAAAGAAGGCCTCAGGATTAAATACAGGTACCGCCGTCCCACTTCTGCTGCCGAAGAGATAAAACAAAGCTGCAGCGACAACCAAGCGGTTTGTTCCAGCAGGAAAATTGCATGAAGCTTCCTCAGGGTTAGGCACTCATCTGTTAAGAATACTTCCCGTGTGCGTGTTAGAACTAGTCCTTTATTTTCTGTGATTTAGCTGCTAAACAGTCAGCCCCCGGCAAAAGTCTCCAGTAGAAGCGCAAGTCTTGGTGCTCTGATTGTTTGCAGTCATATACAACTCGAGAAGGCAGCAGAAGTCCCGTCTTTCAACACTCCTCAAATTGGTACAAATTCGCCTGCCTATCTTGGCAACCCCATGATTTGACTTTTCAGCACAGCCGCGGGCTTCTTTCACCATTCCGACATCACGACATCTCGACTCCCGACATGTAAAGCACGCTACGTGTAATTGGTGTCATTTGTAGCGAATTTCATGGAGCGTATTTGTGACGAAGTTGCGGTAGCCGCGTCCTTGCCGTACTAGCTACCCTACGAGCGCTCTTATGTGAAGGGAAAACACAGGCGAGTGCCAGCTTCGCCTCTTTGCATCGGCTGATTTGGCCATGCACCGGCGCGTCGGCGGCCAGTGACTACTGTTGGGAAAGTGTTGGGAAAGTTGATTTTGTGCTGCTTATCAATAAATGGCAGGTAGAACGCGCGTAACAAAGCTGAGTCGTCCATCTTCGCAAGCGCCCGCAACTTGTACATTCGTGAGTGCGTGTGTGTGGGAGTGAGTGTGTGTGCGTTTTCCCAGAACCTTTTGTAGCGATAGCTACATTACTATAGCATTTCGAGCCTTCAGCGTGGCGACGCCGTGGGGGTGGTGGCGTCACCGCCACGTGGTCACTTGGTTGGTCACGTGGTGCGGAGCAGCTGCCGGCGGCGCGGCGCCGTGGCTGGTCACGTGACGTGGTTGGTCACGTGGTGCGGAGCAGCTGCTGCTGCCGGCGGCGCGGTGCGCCGGCGAAACCGAGCTGTAACAGCTGTGCGCATGCGCCGTGTCAAGTGCGAGGAGGAAGAAGAAGAAGGAACGCCCAGAGAAACGGAGCGATGAAAGACTGACTTTGCAATTCAACTGAGCAAGTTCCACTCGGCCAGCTGTAGCTATCGCGTAACTCCAAGTTTAACCAGAGCTAAACCACCGCAATTTTTTTTACTGACCAGAGCAAACAAATCGTAGATATAAGATTCGCAGACGATTACGACCACCAGTAATGCGAAACTAAAGCACAGCTCCTCACGGCCGGCAGGTGGCGTGTCACGCTGGTAGCCACCCTTCGGGATCTTCAAGTCCTACTCGGACAAAAAGTTTCACCGACCGCGCCGACGACTGCGCTGACGCAGACTATACGACGCTCAACGCAGGAACGGCTATCTAAGAGCCCAGTTGAAGGTCACCGAGGGATTACGACTCTGCACTGATCGCATCAACAAGCCTGCATTTGCCTGAGCTACATTTACTAATGCGTAACCAGGGGTTGTATGGTACTGAGGAACTGCGTGCGCAATTCTAGAGCGATCGGCTTGATTCCACCGGCTAACCGCAAAACTTCAATTGACAGTTCTTCACCATACACTTCGGTTTCTTTCTGAAAGCTTATCATGTTCATTTCGCCGTCAGCGAGTACAAAAATGCGGAGCACGTTATTTGGTAAATTGCCGGCTAAAACGTCTGAACGATCACTGCGCGTTTCAGCCCGCATACTAAAACCAGAGAAGTTGCATGCAGTTGCAGCAGAACGCAACAGATGCTGTCGTAGGCTACAATGCACAGTTAATGTGACGTCGGCGGCCCCGATGTAACGGCTGCCCAAGAGACAAGAGGCCGAGAGGATGAGTATCTTGACAAACGGATGGAAGATGTTTATTCAGAATATGTGACCTGAATAAAGACGAAAACAATAATACGAACGAATCTAGCCATAAGTGCGCAAAAACCGAAACTGTGACAGGGACACGAACCACCGCGGTGGCTCAGTGGCTAGGGCGCTCGACTACTGATCCGGAGTTCCCGGGTTCGAACCCGACCGCGGCGGCTGCGTTTTTATGGAGGAAAAACGCTAAGGCGCCCGTGTGCTGTGCGATGTCAGTGCACGTTAAAGATCCCCAGGTGGTCGAAATTATTCCGGAGCCCTCCACTACAGCACCTCTTTCTTCCTTTCTTCTTTCACTCCCTCCTTTATCCCTTCCCTTACGGCGCGGTTCAGGTGTCCAACGATATATGAGACAGATACTGCGCCATTTCCTTTCCCCAAAAACCAATTATTATTATTAACAGGGACACCATATTGTAAGGGTACAAAAGCGAGGAGGCGCCAGGTGTCGATATAAAAAGGTATATGACCACTGCCTATATACACACACGTCATGCCTCGTGCACCATTCGGTGTCATCATGTGAGGCGCGTGGTCTTACGACGCCGCCTAAAGCTGAGAAACGCCTTTCGGATGCTTTGCGGGTGTCTCTGTGGTAGCTATAAGCAGTTATAGGAAAAAGTGAGGTAGCACTCGTGCATTAAGAGTACCGTGAAAGAGGCTGAGAGAGAGGTAGAAAGGGCATGACCGCAATGTTCGATAACGTAATTATAAACGCGACACCCACGCAAAAGAGCAGCGCCGGCAAGTTCCAGCTGTCAAAGGTTCCTTGGTAGAAGAGAAGCGTCAATGACGACAGACTCCTGCTGTGAAAGTCGCTTTCATACTTCAGTTAGCACTATCATATCAGCCTGGCTATGCCCACTGTAGGGCAAAGGCCTCTACCATGTCCCTCCAATTAACCCTGTCCTGTGCCAGCTGTGGCTATCGTGTCCCCGCAAACTTCTTAATCTCATCCGCCCACCTAACTGAACGAAATTTTTTCATTCAGTCGCAAAAACCACCCAGAACCGCCGCGCTGTAATATTGCATTGTCGAGTATCCAAACGTGCTGCGAGTTGGCGACAAGCGCCGGAAGAATTGAGTAAAACATTAGGCGACTGCAGCGCCACCTGGTCATTAGCAAGTTGCTTAAAAAGAGCGCACTAACAGAGAGGGAGAAAAAAAAATTAGTTTAGGGACCATGTTCAATGGATCTCTAGTATAACATGTGTCTGTTCAGTGTGTGTTTCGCTGATGCGGCGTCACTTGACTGGAGGGGAGCGCCTCAAGAACACTACTGCCCAGAATACCTGCAGGCACCAACGAGTGCCTGAGTGAACACAAGTTGCGGCAGTGCACTGAATTGGGGCAAAGTGCTGCGGTCTGGTACTCAAAAACCCGAAGACAACACGACACTTTCAGGCAGTATTGAGACTCAAATGCTTTCCTGTTGCATTTGTGTTGAACAACAGCCGCGAGTGCAGTCATCTACAGGACTTCAGGAGACGGATTTCAATGCATGCCACGGGCATTGCCGTTCATACGAGACAGAGGAGAAGCGTGAAGTACCACATCTGCAACATCCAGACAGGACACTCAGTTACTGAACAGTGGACGATGAGCTAAGGACGTCATATCTGCCCAGGTGCTTCTCTGAAGTATCCCAATAATCAGGGGCGATCACACAACACTTTTCTTCAGCCCCGTCAGTTACGTTCAGAAGAATGACACCACCATCATCGGGAGCCAAACTTAAAGGGGTATCGCTCAAGCCATTCAGCCGCAAGCATTCAGGGGGCTGGGCGATTAGCCGGACAAAAAGACGAGCCCTGGACGGAGATGGTGACCGACGCACCAAGGGCCAGGACAACAGCAGCAGCAGCTAGTAACAATATCTAAGGCACGGGAAATCTCCACTCACGGTTTGAGGAGCCGAGGTTCGTCTTAGCAAAATGGAAACTCCAGTGTCAGTGACCGGCTTCTTCTTCTTTTATCCTTCATCCCAGTCCTCATCTTCTTCTGGCTCAAGTACATGTAGGCAAATATCTTTTGAACAAGCTTTCTTTGAAATTCAGGACATAACAGAGATAACAATTCTTTGAATATATTTGAAACTCTTACAAAAGGTGGTGAATAAAGCAGCGGCCACGTCGTCAGACGTGCCAAGCTTGCTGTTATCGGTTCCGACTGTCATGTGTTCTGACTGCTAGCGCCCAGAAATTCTTTTCGCAACATACAACGCTCACTGGGACTACTGCCATCCACCTCGACATGAGTATAATTAAACAACAAATGACAATAAATTGACTTTTAGGAAAGGAAATGCGCCATAGCAGTCTAGCTTTCTGTGGACACCTCAAGAGTGCACTGAATAAAGGATGAAAGAGGTAGTAAAACATGGAAGGTAGTGGAGAGCTGCCGTAGTGGAGAGCTGCTCATTGATTCCGACCGCGGTTCTTTAACGTGCTTTGACATCACACATCTAACGGGCCTCTGCGTCTGTCTTCACTGAAACGCGGCTGCTAAACACGATAACAAGTGAGTCCCCACCGAGGGCAAAATATAAAAGCCACGAGAACGTTACAGGAAATGAAGATAAACTCAGCAACGCCCTCCCAGCTTTACAATCACAAAGCAGTCTGAGTCAGAGCATGTACACTCGTCCTAACTACTTCTTCTTCCCATAATAAGGATATGTGGATCTTGAATGATTGTTGGACTACCTTACGCAATAATAAAATGTGAGCAAACGTACTAAATGCCTGCAGGATGCTAAACATTTCCACGCGGCCCGGTATACAGCAACAGCTAAGCAGCAATGCGCACACATTCTCCCGCTTCCTCTCCTAGTAGCGCTCGAAAAGTACTCAAGTTTGTGATAAGGAAATGGCAACGCTGTGCTAAACCTTCCCACCAGAGAGTTTTGCTATAACGCCGGTGCATGCCGCTATGCTTAAGTTATAAGGCTTAACATATATTCTACCGCTCAGCATTCCGCCACCGCCAGCACGAATGTGCACGCGTATGTAGACACGAAAGACCAAGTGCGCCCGCAACTTCCTCTCGGGAGTATCTGCGCATGCGCTGGAGGTAGCCGACGGCACCAGTTTTCAATAACGCTGTATGATATGCTAAAAATTTCTAGTTTCCAGAGAAACGTTTTAGCTTAAAGCTACCACATTACCACCACCGTTTCCAAACCTATATAAGGAACTTCACATGCACGTGCCGCGAGCACACAGCCACAGCGCTCAGCAGAAGCTCTAAGGCTTGAGGTTTACGTTAAACTGTCTTGGTTTCTAGGGTTATCTTGGGGTATTTCCCTCACCTCGAAGTGGCTCCCCTAGTAACACCGAAAGGTAGGCGAGTTGGTCGCTCGAATGTTGGACCATTACACCATGGTAAAAGGAGGGGTATAGTCATATGGCAGGTTCTCTCAGATCATGAGTGGCAGTTTGCCAATTTCCCTCAAAAGAAAAGTGTACAACAGCTGCGTCTTACCGGTGCTCACCTACGGGGCAGAAACGTGGAGGCTAACGAAAAGGGTTCAGCTTAAGTTAAGGACAATGAAACGAGCCATGGAAATAAAAATGATAGGAGTAACGTTAAGAGACCGGAAGCGGGCAGGGTGGATGAGGGAACAAACGCGGGTTAATGACATCCTAGTCGAAATCGAGAGGAAGAAATGGGCTTGGGTAGGGCATGTAATGCGAAGGCAGGATAACCGCTGGTCCTTAAGGGTAACGGAGTGGATTCCAAGAGAAAGTAAGCGTAGCAGAGGGCGGCAGAAGGTTAGGTGGGCGGGATTAAGAAGTTTGCAGGCAAAGGGTGGATGCAGCTGGCAAAGGACAGGGTTAATTGGAGAGACATGGGAGAGGCCTTTGCCCTGCAGTGGGTGTAGTAAGGCTGATGATGATGATTACAGTGAAAAGGTGTAGTTGGAATCACCGCCTGTCATGCCGTCTTTGCTTTAGTTACCAATGATTTACCGATGATCCAGTGTACTTCATGGTGTATCTCCTCAAAGGTCCCATGTGGAGATATTACATGAGTAATTGGGCGTCTCTCGTCCATCTTATCTCCGCTTCCTCCTCTGGACGAATCCGGCGACTGAAGCTGATCTGATAATAGTGGACTTGGCCAGTACTCAACTGCAGGGCAGGAACTTGAAGACTGCCAGAAAGCTTTACATTGAGTAGCGGACATGCAAAATAGCCGTGGAAGATAAAACAAGAAGGGTAACGCAAGGAGGAAGAGCGGCAACGGCAATAGGAGCCAACCACCTAAGGAAATGGACATTTGAGATAACATAGCCGGTGCGTCAAAGAGACGGGTGGACAGATGAGGTTAGGGAAGTTTACTAGGATAGGGTGGCTTGAAGAGCATTAGGGAAAGGTTGTTGTCCTGCATTGTACGTATTCCGGGCGATGATATTGGTAATGGTAGCCATGACGATGATTATGAACATGACTTGTCCGTGCGGATGGCGTGCCCGCGGTCGCTGCGTCGTCGACTTTGAGACGTGATCATGCTCGCCGCCACTGTCCGGTGTGGCACAACTGGGGAGCGGAAATGTCAACGTTCCGTTCTTGTCTTTCCCAGTCAGTCCCTACACAACTTCCCTGTTCCCGATAAGCCGAAAACGGCAGCACGATCATCTCGCTAAGTCAACTCCTTCTGCATGAATTCGAGTACTGAATTTTATTTTGAAGCGAAAAGTTTCACTATGCTACGTAAAGCAGTCGTTGCGTAGGCCGGAGAATGACCTTGAACCACCTTCAGCCCAACCACGTTAGTCGTGTACGACCATATGTGGTAGAGTTATGGTGTCAAACCCCAGACCTTGACCCATGACCTTGAGTTGGCCTTTGACATCGGTTGGCCGTTGGGTTGACTTTTGACCTTACGAACATCCGATGGGGTGATGTGAAGCCACGTGATGACATCCGATGGGGGTGTCGTAAGACCACGTGATACCACGTCATAGCCACGTGGTCGTGTTGGTATATACACAACGGCTGTCGCAAGCGTGTAGCGGAACTGCCACGGACGAGCCTCATGCCCTTAGCAAGCGGGCTTGCTTTTGGCTGAATTCCAGGGTTAGCCAAGTTAAGCCACTGCCATTTTTTTCTGTGAAGCTCTTCGTATCCCCGAGTTGAAGTGCTTTCTTCATATCTTTTTAGATGGCGTTGCAGTAAGGGTCAGCAATATATGGTGCCTGGATCCCGGCTCACCTTCGCTTTCAGGGTGGGGACACCCTTTGTACCACCCTGCGCCGCCCTTTCCCCTTCGCGGTGGCATGTTGGGTCCCACGCGCCAGTTCCGCACTGCGCGCTATGCGTGTGGCGTGGTTTGTATGCGGCTGCGTGGCGACTGTAATAATGCGAATGAACTGGAAATAGACGGTGCATAGTTGTTTCACTGGGGGCCGCAGTGTTAGGAACTTTTGAGTGCATTTTATGAAAGGCTGCACTCACTCCGACTACACTACAATCAAAAAGTTATGACGGACTCCTGTGTTTACTAGTCACCGGCTGCGCTGAAATAGAAAAGCGGTAATTTGGTCTTCATTGATAGCGATAATATAGACTATATTAAGGTCACCAAATTCCTTATAATTATGCTGGTTTTGTTGTTTTGAACGTAAGGACTGTTCACAAGGCCCCATGTTTCTCGTGCATACAAGCAGCGCACAGGATGACCTACCAAATGAAATATTTTTGCGTAGTTAACACCCACTTTTCCAACATTCTCTGAAGTGCCTTCGTCTTGTTGCTGCGCCGTATGTGGAAAATTCCACGTAGTAATGTCAAATTTCTCTTCCAAGTTGTTTGTCGCCTCACTGCTCTGGAGTGGAAAGCTGAGGACACATCTGAAACGAAATGGCCATATTTTCTGAACTGCTGCCCTTAGTGGCCTCTACCGCAACAAAATAATCCAGATGGCTACGTTTACCTTTAAGTGGTGTTGACTACAAGTAGACCCGTGGTGAGATGCGACGACGTCTTCCAAATTCGTAGTGAGTAAGTCGCTTTATTCGAGGACAGATTGAAGTAAACAGTTTATTTTTTCATTTGAATACAAGAAAATCTTTAAGAGCGACTGATTCGCAGAGACCTTAGAAAATGAGCCCCTGGTGGCTACTTGTTTTGAAACCCATTGTCCCCGCCAGGCTAAACTAACAAAAAGGAGCCGGAGCAACAGAGGCCGCGTTACTCGCTTCCGCGGAACCGTCTGCTCCAGTTACCAAGAGACGCTGGCTTGCTGTCTCAATCTATAGTCATCGAGCAGGGCAATAGATCTCTCAGGAGTCTGGGCTAGTTGGAAAACCACGTTTGAGCAAGTGAACACGGCCGACAAGCTCTCATTTCTGCTGTTGTCATCGAAAGAGGAAAAAAAGTAATATATAAGACATGATTGCCCAGAAACACGGGTGACAAATTTTACTGACATAGCTGCATGACTGCAATGAATGAGAGCCTTTTTTCCCCTGTTGTGGCTTTTTCCCCTGTTGTGGTCGGCGAAGGAGCGCCTACCTTCCAACGTGCAAAAAGTGACGAGTGGAGAGAGAAAGGCGCGAAGATGATGAAATTCAAATTTTAACTACAGATAACTCAGCTTCTACAAAGCGCATTTAAAAAATCCTTGGTGGAGACTATTCGTGAAGCGGAGTGCTTCAATATCCCAGGCATGCCGCAACTTTATTAGAGCCCCCTTCACAGCCCCTTTAACACTCGCCTTTCAGCTTTCCTGGCCTACGTCATGAGTGTAAGTGCTTCTAGTCCGGTGGACAAAACATGCGACTTCTGACTGCGTGGTGCAGAAGGTTCCATGTGTAGTGACTCGGCTGTAATCGGGAGAAGAAAGGCCGCGACGGTTAACAACGAGGAGTCTCTAATCAGGAGAAGAAAGGCGGCGGAGAACCCACAAAACATGCTAAGCCGACTCGAAAACAGGCAATTTCGCCCATCGGGCCACACCCATTTGCTAGAGCTCATGTTGTGTGTGTGACGCAGCAGTCAGAGATCAAGCTATGAAGGACTGTTGTGTTTCCGTGTGTTCTGCCCACACGTGGCAGCTAATTCCACGTGGCAGCTGCAGTTTTCTCTTCGAAACGGCGCGTCGCCGCATTCCATTCAATGCAGCGAAATGGGAGAGTCGGACCCAACATGCCCCCGCCGAGAGCGGTGTCTTCACCCTGAGTGAGAGACGGTTGCCCGCGCTGCGCAGAATTATTATACATATAATTATAATTGGTTTTTGGGGAAAGGAAATGGTACAGTATTTGTCTCATTTGTCGTTGGACACCTGAACCACGCCGTAAGGGAAGGGATAAAGGAGGGAGTGAAAGAAGAAAGCAAGAGAGAGGTGCCGTAGTGGAAGGCTCCGGAATAATTTCGACCAGCTGGGGATCTTTAACGTGCACTGACATCGCACAGCACACGGGCGCCTTAGCGTTTTTCCTCCATAAAAACGCAGCCGCCGCGGTCGGGTTCGAACCCGGGAACTCCGGATCAGCAGCCGAGCGCCCTAACCACTGAGACACCGCGGCGGGTACAGAATTATTTCCCCGAACGTAGAATCACAGAACGAAAGCTGTACTGGTCATCGAGGCACCCTAGTGCAGCAGAACAAAAAAAAAGGCCCTAGACGCGAAACAAAGGACAAACAGGAGCACTGGCTGACCAGAATTCGTTACAGTCTATCAGCGGCCGAAGTGACGACTTCATGAGAGCACTCAAAGGTAACGAAGAAATTGAAGCGTTTCGCTCCGCTCATGCAAGAAAAGATGCAGAGTAAAAATCGTAACAAATTTTTATTATTTATAAACAAGTTGCTCAACTCAGTGCGCCAAAATCATTTCACTCACGCTGTACATGCCAGTTATACGATATAAATATTTAAATAAACGCGAAGTGTCGAGAATATGATAATTACACATATGCTGAAAACACCAACACGTAAATGCGGACAGTTGTACTGAACATAATTAAGACTAATTAAACATGTTTTTGTCAACATAATACAAACTTCGCGGTGACTATGATGATTTTACTTGAATGACACAATGGCAGCTTGACCAAAGCGCACCAAACAACCATCTTCACATACATTTTACCATCCAAAGCAGCCAAGCACCAGGCCAGATAAAAGCTTGCACCCAATGAAATATAGGTGGGTATCGGGCGGCACTGGGGTAGAACCCGCCACCTGTCACGTACGAGGTGAATACTCGAGCCCACTGAGGTCGAAATACTGATTGACCTGATATTTATCGCAACGCTTTTCATATATTAGGTCAGTTCAAAAACAGGCGGGAAAAGCAACAACCTGGACCAGTCCTGACAGTTTGTGGTCGCAAGCTTAAGACTATAGTCGGATACAACTTAAGTCTGCAGTGAAGCTCCGCCCACATTCAGGACCGGCGCACAGAATTCCTCCACGACAAAAATGTAGGCCGTTGTTAAAACTTCTCTTGTCACCTAAAGAAGAAGCTAACCATGAGAAAAAAGTTATAAGCTCTAGAATTTTGATACCTGGCTTGTTTAATAAAGTCAAATATTAAAAAGCTGATTTCGTTCACTTTTGTGACAGGCTAGCGGAGTAATACAGTACGCAGCGGACCGTGGCCCAGTGTCAACAACTGCTGTTTTTTTTAAGTTGTATCCTACTATAGCTCGTTTCTATTTGTAACTCCTGTCGTGTTTTGTTAAAAAGAATTCCCCAAATGTGCTTAAGAGGAATCAATTTATCTGGCCACTTAATCAGACTCTGCCGTCGAATCATCCCAATGAAAGTGCTTTCAAGGTTCGGCAGAATGAACATTGCGGTCAAAAACAACCGCCAACAGTACTTTCTTCCAGCATGTCGTTCCTCGTAAACGCATAAACCTTACCTCTGAAAAAATCTCACTGGGGCCGCTGGCTCTGCTCAGCAGACCTTCCGCTCAGCGGACCTTCCCTGGCTCTCGCGGGAAGGGTTCAGAGGAGAAAAGAGGGCAACTCTGCTCCGCTGGTTTAAGGCTTTGACATGCGGCGAAGTAAACGGCGAAGCTCGCTAGCAGCTTATAGGACAGGAGGGCAAGCTCTGAAGGAGACAACGATAATTAAACAGACGTAGCGCGCAGATGGGACAGTTCGAGCACAATCAGCACAGGACCTATGCGTGAATAGAAGTTCGATGTTGCGGTTCGTGGCATAAAGATCGCACCTCAAGTCCGTCTGCGTTTTGTCTTCCTTTACAAGCACTCGAACTGCTACAGTCTCACCTAGATTTATAGCTCCGTGTGCAAACAAAGCAGGTATTTTTGTAGGGATATCGGTTGTGCTGTTGAGAGCTTTATTACCACCATACGGTAAGTATCCCTAACTACGGTAACTGCGACCGGATGGAAAATTTGGCTAGCCAAAGTAAACCAACGCAGCGACCATACTGCTCTGCTAAAACTCTTTATTTGCAAAAACTGAGTGCCACCATAGCTGGTTTCTCAAGCAATTAGTCTTCCCTAGCCTAATGATGCGACATTTACGAATACAGCTATACTCTAAAAGCATGCGTCAAACATATGTTGGAAACCGGTGCAACGCTGACGACTGGTCGCTCACCTGGTTAGTCAACGGACTCGTCGCAGCACAGACTTGTGACAAAACACCGCCACTTGTTCTGTTATTCATTAATAGCTGAATTTTGGCCTAGAGGTTATATCACCACCAAGCCCTACAGAGCATGCGCCCCATGATGCCATCTAGCCGGAGGTAGCGCGCGACTGGGCTTGAGGTTAGCGATTCTGTGGGAGACCAAAAAAGGGTAGACGAGGTACAGCACGGGGGTTTCAAGCATGATACCACCAAAAGTATATTCAGCTATTATACCGCAACGGGAAGACAATGAACGTTACGAAAGTGAAAACTATCCTAATGTAAAGAAAACAGCTTGCAGAGCACCCATTCTTGGAGAAGGTGCTTATCGCGTGAATAATTAAGAGGACCAGAGGACGTATCTTGCAATGTTCAGTTTTGTGTGCCTTTATTCGGACCGCTGCAATTGGTATCGTCCGCCACGACATCCCTTTCCTGACAGCTGCGAGCAACGACAAAGAACAAGAAATGAGAACTAACAGAAACCCTATCAAATAGGGCCCCGAGTATTCCTTTTGGCGGCCCCATGAGCACTGCGCAGGCAGCCATTTTCTACAGTATTTGGAAATATCCCACTCCACCTCCACCTCCCCCCCCCCACCCCCCCCCAAATAGGGCATCGCACAGTTTGCTGACAAGAAGCAAGCAAAGAGGTTTCAGGCACGTGGAAATGTCCCATGACAAAGTTATGATCGGACTCTAAGGAAAAGAACAGACAAGGGTGACGAATTTACTTTTACTACTAGATTGCCTCATTATTATCACATTTGAGGGTTCTGTGCATAGATGGTAGAGCTCTTAAATGCACCCTTGATCCCAACACCAAATCTGACCATTTACTCCTTCACTTCGGTAGTAATTTGAACATTCTTAAATAACCACAAAATTCAAATTAACAAGCTGGCAATGTATATGGTTGCAAGGCAATAATGAAAACCCATGTCAATGAGTGTTTATCACAAGAGCCATGCCAGCCTTTGTTCAACTGGACGGCAATGAGTCTCAATGTACTTAAAATTTCTCAAAAGAACACATTGGACAGAAGTCTGTCAGGTGTCGCATCCGATGAAGGGACTGAGTAGGTTTCGAAACATCGTGTGATTGTAACTTAGTCAGCATTCTTTTCTCAGATAAATTAAACTCAACTTATCGTTGCCGTTTCTTTTAATTCAAACCCGTTATAGCACCTGGCCTGATGCTTGGCACTTGTCTTGCTCACTTCCACTGGTTGCCCACACAGTGAAGCATAACAATTTCTCAAAAACAAAAACAATGTAACAATTCAATGCCTCAAAGATATATTAACAAACGGTAAATTCTAGCACAATACCAGCAACTAACATTCTAAAGACATTGACCCGGCTGACGCAAATATATACTCTACAGAAGATGACCGAAATTTACGCGTTATGCAGGCCATACCTAGCTGTAATGAATTCTGCAAGTTCAGGCAGCCACTTTCTCTTTAGCTGGCATTCCTTAAAATCCATAGGAACAGGAACCATACTGGTCACTTTCATTCAAAAGGCGTTCTCGTCTCTGTAAAGTATACCGGCAACCTGTTGTCCTTTTGTTTGGTTCACATGGTGTTCTTTCAAAAGTTGCAAACACAGCAAGTACACTTCTACTTTTTACACGAAAAGGCATTGCTCCCGGGCACTAGATCACAGTCAAAATGGCCAGACACCATAACTGCTGGTTGGGCTCTTAAAGCTCTTCGCACCTGCCGCTTACAGTTCCGGTCGAGTGTTGTTGAACGCTGCGTATTGTGTCACATAGTAAGTCTGCACCGTCTTGAAACGTGGAAACACCATGCGATTGCCGTCAGCTGAGGATCCCACGATGCGACCAGTGTTGAACCCATCCGCGTACTTCTTATCACGAGCCTCACGCAAAGCAGCGAAGTCGCCCGACTTCTCCAGCAGCACATCAGGATCGGACCAGTGCAGTTCATTCTTGAAGACGTCTTCGTTGCGATAAAGCGTCCGTCGGGGAGGAAAGGGCACATAGGCGTAGAAGTACTCGACATCCACAGACACCGCCTTGCGTGTCGCATCGAGGCCAGCCTCGGCGCTCTGGGCTTGCATGAGCTCGTAGGCAACGCGGCAGAACTGTGCGAGCAATAAGAGAGACTGATTTCAATGTATGAAAACGAAAAAGAACTCACAGGACGGTTACGACTCTGTAACGTGATGTTCAGCGATAGCTGTTTAGGTGTTTAGTTTTGGGGATGTATTCCTGGTGAACTGGTGTAGGGGTCAAGTGATGTACCCCTGCACCGGCAGGCAGCTGCTCGAAAGAGAGCCACCCATAGGCTTATGTGGCCCAGGTTGACCATGACATAAGGTCACGTGACAGCGACATTAAGCCAGGGGAGGGCGCCTAACAGCTATCGCTGTAAAAACAATGCTACCTCAGCTCTTTATTGTGTGACTAGTTTAACAGCTTCCCCAAGGCAGCCCCATCCCAGTGAAAGGCTCAAGTCTATGCTCGCTGATTACAGTGCTCTCCTTGTGGACGACCCACTACAGGTCATATCATGTGCTGTAACTACATGCTGCATCCGGAAGACCGCCAATAGATGGTTGTGTGAAAGCAGGAAGGAACACTCGAACCAGAGTATTAATTCTGTGCTCGTACAGCTATCTACAAGGACTGAAACCAATGTTCAGTAAAGATGCCATGCAGCATATGATGCAAAGGACCACATCAGATTACCACCCGAAAAAAAAAGGAGTAGTCATCATTGAAAACGGATCTAAAGGGCATGCGAATCACGAAAGAGAATAAATATTTGAACAAACTAGTCTACATGCACTTAAAAAAGAACAGTCTGAAGCCATCACACAATGTGAGATAGAGAGAAACCCTTCAATGAAAAGCAGGGAATTTAGCCGGCATTTAAAAGTCGCTGGCATGCTACTCTGCATGGGGATCACACAATGTGACGTGAAGAAGCATAATGCAATCACACAGTTTAAGCATGCCATCACGTGTTTCTGGTTCATAGTTTATTTGGTTTAACCTCTCGAAATGACTCAGGCTGCGGGGGACGCAATAATGGGGGGCTCCGGATTAATTTAGACAACCTTCTGTTCTGGTAAGTGCACTGACATCGTATAATGCACAGGCCTGTAGCATTTCATCTCCATCAAAATGCGACTGCCGCGGTCAGGATTGAACCTGCGTCTTTCGGGTCAGCGGCCGAGCTTCATAACCACTGTGCCAGTGTGCCGGTGGCAGACGAAACGACAGAAGTGAATGCGTCAATGGAAATCAACTCCACCTAAGAGTAATCCTTTAATATAATAGGATAGCACCATTCCCACTTTTAGCAACCAATAAGGCCATGGCCTCCTATTCGATAACTGGCCTGGTTAAATTTGACGATGAACGGTACGTAGGATATAATTCAACAATAAATTAAAACACTGACCTTGCAGGACCCAATATAAACAAGAGTATTTCAGCTTCATAATTAGCTAGAAGAGTACAGGTATAGTTATCAGCTACTGAATGCTTTCAGAAGATGATTACAAGATTGCACAGTTTAAGAAGAAATTCTCAAAAGATCAATTTTCATGAGTGCAGTTGCATAGGTAAAGATTGTGCCTGTTCTGATCAAAAGGTGCAGAGCCGTGAGATCACGCTCCAGGAATGCCTGGTAGTAGATCATCCAGCAAGCAACATTTTCTTACTGCCTGTTGTAGAAACATGTAAGTCAAAGAAGAGTCTGCCCATGCTAATTGTGTGGCTATGGAGCTACAATTTTGTGCCCCCCCCGAGTTTTAAGCAATTTGATTACGACAGCTAAAATTATCATTTGGAATGAAGAAATATTTTAAAGAATTTGTTTAGAACATATAGAAGTAAAAATTTGGAAAGAAGTAATCTTCTCGGGAACTACTGTTCCACTTTGGCTTTCGGTTAAACTTTTGAACCTTTGAAAATCACAGTTGTTCTACATCTTTAGCATTTAAGAACTAAATTAAAACTGCTTATAAGCAATTGGCATTTATCAAGCGAAAGATATATGCATGTCTGCTCAAAACTACTGCCAATTATACAACATCCTTTGTGCCGCTGCGACAAACAACAGTGTCTTTAAATTTCTGGTTTGCCTGCCAAACAGGTACAGATGCCATTGCAGCCATGCTAAAAAGAAAAAAGGACATGTTTCAGGTTCAATGACTAGATATTCCAATGAAGACATCCAGTCTTCTTGAAGGATGAGAAAATCCAAGCGCCCTTTGGAATCTATATGGTTCAACAATGTTCTGGCACTGCTATTTTTAATATCTCAACAAGAAAACACTAGAAAGTTCTTTTGAAATTAGACACGTTTCAATCATTGTGGCTCCTCCTACATGAGTGACTAATGTAATCGTTATGAGTTGAATACCTTTGTGGCCAAGTGCTAAATACTTTTGTGACCAAGTTTTCGTTAAATACTTTCGTAGCACAGTCTTCAACGCGATTGTGGCAGACTGAATGAATGGGTGAGAAGGTGAATAGAACCACAGCAAGCCACAAATCTCACCCCAGAGGAGAAGCTGCAGACCAGTTTATCAGATTCAGCCAGGAGGTAGATGTCCGTTAGCATGCCATTAAGGGCAGAGCTTTCAGTCCTGGCTTTCAAATCATAGGCTTGACTTGCGGACTGCCGATTTGATATTACCTTGTACTGTGGAAACCTGTGGTCAAAAAAGTCAAATGAATTCCTACCCACTCTCTAAAAGGTACACATGTTCATCCAAGGTTCTTTTCTAACAACCACAGTGAGAAAATGTGGCCGCTAATGATGTAAGTAGTCCTATAAAGATCCTGCAGCCAGTACAGAATGACACAAAATGACCAACTGCAGGAAACGGCCTTGTATTTCTGGCATAATATTAATAATGCATAGTTCATTTTTTAGATTTATGTAAAGATGAAAATTCTGTGCTGGTTAAGCACCCATCCAGCTTGTGTGATTTGAGAAAAAGCTGCCAGAGGACCACATGGCATTGAATGATACCTGAACTCCAGTATGTAACAAATACCAATAGCAAACAACTTTGGCAATGAAAAATTCAAAAATATTTGCAGTGTTGTATCTATACTAACACGGTACTATTTGAATGTACTGTACTTCTTTACTGCATAAAAAAAAAATAACCAGTATGCAAGGTATAAAAGAGGACCACTAAATAACTGCTTTTGAGATAAAAGCTGTAAAGAAGCATCACTTGCCCGAAGCATGACAGTTTAGAATATGAACTAATCAGAAATGCATCATAAGAAAGTACTCTTATAAGGAGTTTGCCTACTTAGATTTTATCTCTCCAATAACAGCTGGCTCGTCAGTAGCTATGAAAATTCTCCTCTGTATGGCTTCTCCTTTGAGCGTCAGCCTGTTGTAAAACTCTTCGGCATGTTGCATGTATTCACGCACATCGTGGTATGCAGCCTCGCGCTTCTTGTCTGTACGTCGTATGTGCATCCTGTAAAGAAAGAGATTTTATCACCATTTTCTGGATGTAAATTGCTGAAATTAGCACTGGCATCAGATCAGACCCTGATGTCCAAAATGCCTTATCAGGCCATTTCTGGAACAGCACAAAAAACTGCACAGTAATAAAAAAATAAAAACCACCTCACTTTCATGATACGTATATTCATTTATTTCCGAATGAAAACAGTGCCTTCAGATTTTTTTCAGTTAAACCCAATCATCTAGTATAATTTCAGGACAGCTTTGCAAATCTATTTAACACCTGGAGATGTGCAAAAACTAGTTTGTATAGTAGGCACTATCGTTTCAACCACAGTCTACCATGGCGGCAGCATAGATCAAGGGCAATAAAGTGCAGCCGCCTGTAACAAAGCAGAGAGTCTCCTTACATGACAAAATTTTATTGGCTATCACCCAGCATGCTAAATTAGAGGAAAGTAAAGCATTTACTCAACAACAGAAACTCAGCAGCGTTAAAGGCTTCAGTAAGCATATGGCTTAACAGACATTTTTCATATTCGGCGCAGCACAAAAAAATGTTGGGAGCATTCTGCTGATTCGATCCCTATAAAAAGCCAACATTAGGACTGCATCACAGTTATCTAAACGCCTTGAGAAGCTGCAATTAAACAAGTGCTAAGCAATATATGAATAAAAACAAGTGCCACATGGGTGCTTACTAGTGCTGTGGTTGATAATGGCTTATTGCATCAACCTGCAAATTAATCTTGCTTAGAAAAGTTTTATTTTGTGCTAATGCAGTTGTACATAAGCTTTCCAAATAAACCTTATTGAATCTGTAATAGTAATTATTTTGTTATTAACATTCTTGTTATAACGAGTGTTAGCTTAAGAATGCACGGTTGTTCATGTGTAGAAAGGCCCATTGAACTCACGCCACAATTGGATGCTTGTAACCATTCTTCTTCTTGAAGTTTTCTATAGCCTGCCGTGTTGTGTTCTGGAGTCGAAAGATGTAGCTGACAATTTGTCCATACCACCAAGCATAAGGATCCGCATGGTTTGCAACCAGAAGCTTCACAATAGATGCGGGTAGGTCGAGAATCTTGCTGCGCTCCTTAGTACCTGCAATATTGCAGTTTGTAGGCTCATTACGAATAAACGCAGGACGAAGCAAAACTAATGCCGAAATATATGCACGACAGGTAAAACTAATCGCTTTTATCAGTACCTAACAGGCTTATTCACCTTTTGCCTGAGGCTTACGAAGAATTCCATAAAGAAGATCTCCAATGGATGTTGACATGCGTAATGTTTTTAGTGGAAACCTTACAACATTTCTCACTTCACGGATTAATTACTCATAAATGGTCTTTCGTATCAATGTTACCGAATTAAATCAACGTCCCTTCATGCTGTATAATCCATTCCCAGAGGCCACCGCGAAGAATCTTTCATGCCCTTAAAAAAATCTCAATGGCGATTTACACAGCTTGCACAGCTGCTCCATCAACACACGGAACAGCACCCTCCCCCCCACCTCACCAGCGCGGCTGCCGATAAGCGGCGAACCAGCACCCCCACGCCCCCCCCCCCCCCCCCCCCCACTTCACTGTGCATGGCTGCTGATAGCCGCTGAAGATAAGATCTTGCATTTGATCGCCTTTGAGGCAGTGCTGCCTCAAGTGCTTTCGCATGTCTTGCTCGCTGTAACACGTTAAAATCTTACCATTTTCGACTACTGCTACTACAGCGACGACAACCAACACGCCTTTCCTGGGAACCTTCGCAGTAACAGCTAGCGCTGTAAGGAATCTCTATATAATCATCTGAAACATCCGGTACGCGCCTTTCAGGAATGGCACTCAGGAGAGCACCCCACGTACCTCTTACCAACGCTCAGAAGGATAGTTAACAATGAAGGAATAATAATAATTGGTCGCGAGCAAACGAAAGGTTCAGTAAGCTCCTCTCTCGCGATAGACGCTTAGACCATGTCGTGAGGGAAAGGATAGAAGAGGGGGTGAAACGAAGCAGAGAAAAGGTGGTGCTGTAGTGGGCGGCTGCATATTAATCTGTACCACCGGGGTTTATTTTGTGTGCGCTTACATCGCATTGTACACGGGCGTCTTTCTCATTCAGTCGATATCAAAATATGGCAGCATCAGCTGCATACTGCATTGAACTTAATACATTCAGTTGAACTCATTATGCAAAAATACACGACAGCTGTTCTCAAAAAATGCAACTCAGTAGGAGTTCAATGAGAAAGCAGCGCCAGCATTTTGTATGTTCGGCAGCGTTCCCAGTCTGATTTCAAAACTTTCTCAACTATGTCAAATGGCATCGTATAAACGTCGCCCATTGAAGAGGCACACACCTATCAAATATTTTTCCGCGAAACCAGCTAACTAGACTGCTGCCTTAAAGCGACTTAGTTATATAAGACCCAGACGAAGCAGACTATAAATACCGTCGCTCGGACCACAAACCTGAATCGAAGCCAGGATAGCCTTTGACGATCGTGTTCTTGGTGCCCACACCATGGCAGGCAGGCCCGGTGACAGGCTGGAAAGTCCTTGTCCAACCATCGTCACCGGGGGCGTAATGCCACGGCATGCTGTCGAGGATCACCGTGTGGCCCATCTGAAGCGCTGCCACAAAACACCAGAGGGCGTCATGGACGCCGGCGGCTAATCCATGAGGATTGTCCAGAAGGCATCGCAGCTTGGGCGCGGATTCGCAGTCGCTCGGGTTCTGGAGGGCACAGATATGTGGACACCTTTGTAGTATTGACTTTCACGCATTTAATAAGGTCAGAATATCATGAATATATGGCACCCCTTAGTTTCGTGGTCCATCCGCCATGTGTACCTAATTATCAAATTCCCCTTCAGTGCTATCATTCTCTTCTCAATAAACTCCATTCCTCACAAGCATGTATAGCATGCTTCTCAAAAGTATGCAGGATTCTGAGCAGCATGCACGATTCAGAGCATCGTGCAGGATTCTGAGCAGCATGCTTCTCAGAGTCATTGCTGAACCACAGCAGTTATTGTTTGCACTAGAATATCAACAAAATCAAATTTAAAATGAAGAACAGCTTCATTGTGCAGTAGGAACAGCTCAAATATAATGTTTATTAGAGCAATTAAAGAAACTTTTTCCTCACCTGAAGCCGCTGAATTGTTTCCTGAACATAATTCCGCAGTTTGTGCATATTTCTGATGCTCATCCGGGCAGTTTGGTCAGTTGCTTTGATAACTGCAACATCCGCTTCCATGACCCTGCAAAGAGAAACCAAAGCGCACAACGGTTGTTAAACGAAAAGGCAGTGTGTTGCATCGCTTATATTCTTCACTCAAGCTGCCAGTTCAAATAAACCTTGAGAGAAATTACCGAGTCCAGGTCAACGAGGAAGAAAAATTAAAGTTCAGTTCAAGCTGAGCATCCTGCATGCAGGAAATTAAAACCAATAGAAATCAAATGCATTAGTTCCAGCTTTACAACCCTTCCCAGTGATACTTTCAAATACAGGGTGTCATCCATCAAGTCTACTTGTTGTAGGTTTGGTATTTTTTATCGAGGGTTTAACGTCCCAAAGCGACTGAGGCTATGAGGGACGCCGTAGCGAAGGGCTCCGGAAATTTCGACCACCTGGTGTTCTTTGACGTGCACTGGCATCGCAAAGTACACGGGTCTCTAGAATTTCGCCTCCATCAAAATTCAACGACCGCGGCCGGGATCGAAACCGCGTCTTTCTGGTCAGCAGCCGAGCGCCTTAACCACTGAGCCACCGCGGCGGCCTCCTTGGTGTGGGCTACGCTGGTTAATCTGGAGACGAAGCAAGGGGGAAAAAATGGGGTTCGTTATGACATACATGACGGAAGCCACTAAGTCACCGAAACAGAGGAGCACAGGGGATGTTTTTTTTTGTTTAATTTGCGGTGATAATCAAAGTTTAAGATAAATAAAGCAGAAGAAAAACAACCACACGCCACCGGCGGGAAACGAACCCACGACCTCAGAATTTCGCGCCCGGTGCTCTACTAACTGAGCTAGAGCGACGGCTCAAATCAAAATCCCCAATTTTGTTCATCACCAAAAATGAAACAAATAACATCGCCTATGCTCCTCGGTTTCGGTGACTGCTGGCTTCCGTCAAGTCTGGTTAATATAGGTGGACAGAAAAGGTGAGGAATACTGACACCAACCAAAAAAAAATGATCTTAAATTCAACGTTTCAAGATCAGCTCGGTTTCTTTTTCAGTGGTGACTAAACTGCGAGCCAGCAGCAGCAGCAGCAGGGAGCCGTCTTCGCATTCCCTTTGTTAACACGTGCCATAGTCCATTGAATTACGCCGGGAGGAGCGCTCCCGGAGCCCTATTCACCGTCGCCTTCGTGAGCGAGATGTCCCATGTCTCAAAGTGACGCTTCTTGAACTGATTACGCTACAAGGCCAAGACAATCAACTCTTCGAAGGCTTCCGCGGTCGGATGGCTCGCAGTGCTCGCCGAGGGGGTTGCCTTCCGAATTCACTGACCGGATGACATTCTTGTGTTGCCTGATTCGCTGATCGAGGTTTTTTTGCTTCGCCGATGTATGAGACCGAGCACTTGAGCATGGAGTTCTGTAAAGGATGTCCGGTTGCTTCTCTCTGGGGACGCGGCCTTTGCTGGTCGTTGAAGCGGGTTTGTGAGACACGCTGATGTCGTGTTTTTCGTAGAATGCGGGTCAGCGCTTCCCTGGCGCCCCTCATGTATGGAAGCACAATGCGAGCACGCTCTTTGTTTTCTCTTTGCTTTTTGTTTTTTGTACCTGACTATAAGTTCCTTCTGTCTGAAAATAAACCTCAGTTGATAGCCAGCGCTCGTATTGTCTCGTCCACTCGTCCAGTCGTTGTTTTTTGCGCTGTTATCTTTTGTAACTTCATGCACCAACTAGCCCGCCAACATGCCCTCCCTGACAATATTCTATCTCGTAGTATGCGATAAAGCATGTCGCCAAGTTACATTTGTTGACACGTCTTCGAAGTTCCACGATCAACTGATATGCCGGTTAATCTTCGTTTTTGGACGCGGGTGAAGGATGTGAAGCTCCGCGCTACCTCGTTAGGCTTAGGTACGTAAAAGCCTTGCAGTATTTGCATAGTCTCGGCGTAAGTCAACTCTTCAACTTTTCGTGGCGCTCAGTTTAACACGTCCATGGCTCTTGAGCCTAGTGCTTTTTTCTTCGCATCATCTTCGACACTGTTCTTTTAAAAGTAGGATTCGATCTGAATGATGTACGAAGACCGCTAATCGCTATCGGCGTCGAACTGCGGAACTTGATAAGTCACTGCAGCTCCGATTGACGTTTTCAATGGGATGGTCCGTGACTCCTCGCCACTGTTATGCCACCTACACTAGTGGTTTCTAGGCAAGAAGCAAACGGAAGGAGAGCTGCCGGAAGGCTGGATAAAGTTTATTCTCGGCCAGGATAGATGAGTACGTGTACAGGATGACCACATGTCCTCCGCGCGGGGCACCTCACATGACCGTTGGCGCCAAAGCGGGCGCTTCGTACAAACAAAACACGCAGCGGCCCTCAGTCCCTAAGGAGCGCATGGCGGATCGGAGCGCACACCACGCACTTGATAGTTTTTGTATACTTTTGTTAGTGCTTCTAATGCTCCTGATGTCCGTTGGCCATTGCTTATTTTCTTCCATGCTGTGCTTTGATTGCCATGAAGTGTTCTGTATTTGTTGAATGGCGCTGAGTTTGTCTTACTGAAGGGTAGATACTTTGGCTTGTTGGTTCATTTCAAGGGTAGAATTCATAGCGCAAAAGAAAAAGACAGGGACACAGAAAGACGACACCACACAGCGCTAACTTCCAACAAAGATTTATTTCGTAAAAGAAGGGTGGTTTTTATATACTGACTTATCATACAATTACTATCAAACCACAGCTAGCAAAGCATATGAGACAGATTTAAGAGCTCATTTGGCAACAGAGCTACTGAAGGGCTACTCACACAGTCATCTTCCAACAAGGAAATCCATTCCGCTTCAATTATCTCTGGTGTTAAGCGGTTTTTGTGCATTTTTAAGACCACGCATTTTTTAAAATCTTTGTTGGAAGCTAGCGCTCTGTGGTGTCGTCTTTCTGTGTCCCTGTCTTTTTTTTTTGCGCTATGAATTCTGCCCTTGTCTTACTGGCTTTCATTTTTGAGCTGATATGTGTTCAGTTCAGTGTGTTGTACCAAACTGAATGCGTTATGGCCTGACAGGTGTCCAACTGAATTTTGTTTTCAAACTGCTGCCTAACTGTACACAGATGGGGCTGGGCTTCGTCAAGCCGCAGTTAGGCAGCTTTTACCCGTCACCCCCTCTTTCTACTTGAGAAAGAAAATAAAGTTTTATTTCATTTGATTACTGCGTCGTAGCCGGCGCGCTCAACTTACACCGCAGCAGTCACCATAGTGCATCTAAATACTTCAAGCATGTCTTCACCATTTCATGGTTGCTAGGAGATCCTCTTCATTCATGCTGCTCCCATCTTTTACAGGAAAAGTTGAGCAAAAAAAAGAGGCAGAGAAGGCAGCGGTTTCGTAAACGTTACATCGCAAGCCGAACAGCAAGAGAATGGCCGATGGCAATGATGACCGCGCCCTTCGCAATAAGGGTGGAGGTCGCTCTTCGTGACTTGAAAATTCCTACATTAACTACCCGCCGCGGTGGCTCACTGGTTAGGGCGCTCGACTACTGTTCCGGAGTTCCCGGGTTCGAACCCGACCGCGGCGGCTGCGTTTTTATGGAGGAAAAACGCTAAGACGCCCGTGTGCTGTGCGATGTCAGTGCACGTTAAAGATCCCCAGGTGGTCGAAATTATTCCGGAGCCCTCCACTACGGCACCTCTTTCTTCCTTTCTTCCTTCACTCCCTCCTTTATCCCTTCCCTTACGGCGCGGTTCAGGTGTCAGAAGATATGTGAGACAGATACTGCGCCAATTCATTTCCCCAAAAACCAATTATTATTATTATTATTATTATTATTATTATTATTATTATTATTATTATTATTATTATTATTATTATTACTACATTATCTACTCGCACAAACACAGCACCTTCTTTTCTTTTTTCACAAAGCTTACGACATTCTAGTCTTAACTATATCGACAACTGTGCTAGCGACAACTGATAACTTGCGATACAATTATGGCCAAGGGCTCGTTTTTTGCTGCGAACGCGTCAGTTGTGCCATTAACTACACCATACAAGACTAAACTTCATTGTTCAACCTGACCCTTACATATTTTTTTAGACAATCTACTATAGACTGTCCATAGACTTCTGTCTATAAAGTCTATACGCTTTCTATAACAAACCCTAGAGAACAGTCTATAGGCAATACAAACCCTATAGACAGTGTTTAGAAAATCTATAGATTTATGGCTATACACTTCGTAGACCTTTTTCTATAGACAGTCTATACACTATGAGTAGACAAAAAGAAATATCTATAGGAAGGCAACAGGGTCTATAAGAAGTCTACAGAACGTCTATAGAACATTTTTGTAAGGGTAATGGTTCGCGTAGCTTTTCGCAAATCGCTAAACATACAAGTAGCGCCATCTTCCAGTCATTAATCACAGAACTACGGATTCTATGAACTGTCTTAGCGACCCCAACAGAATGCGGCTATCAAAATAGCTGCAATGCGCCATCGAGCTGAGTATTTCGAGCGGGATTCAGCCGCTCAATAATAATAATAATAATTGGTTTTTTGGCGGAAGGAAATGGCGCAGTATCTGTCTCATATATCGTTGGACACCTGAACCGCGCCGTTAGGGAAGGGATAAGGGGGGGAGTGAAAGAAAGGAAGAAGGAGGTTCCGTAGTGGAGGGCTCCGGAATAATTTCGACCACCTGGGGATCTTTAACGTGCACTGACATCGCACAGCACACGGGCGCCTTGGCGTTTTTCCTCCACAAAAACGCAGCCGCCGCGGTCGGGTTCGAACCCGGGAACTCCGGATCAGTAGTCGAGCGCCCTAACCACTGAGCCACCGAGGCGGGTCCAGCCGCTCAAGCTGTATACAAATTAAATACAAACTCGACAGCGCACGTGCGGACGCAAACCTCCAGCACGATGTGACGCACTTGCTCAGGCCGTTTGGCGGATCGATACATTTCCAGGCCTCAGACCACTCGCTTCCCGCGATCTACAAAAAAAAAAACAACAGACAAAACGCTTCTCGCTTTCTGCCCCGATATGTTGCAAGAAAAGCCGAAAGGAGGAGGGGGGGGGGGGTGGGGGGGGGGGGAAGGCTGGCGCCAGACTGAATCGATTCACTCAAAGGCGTTTGACCTCTCCGAGCATGGCGCCATAAACAGCCCCGCACTATGAAGCCGATGACAATTACGTCATTTAAAGAAGTATAGCTATATATATATAGTTACACGTTTTCTTCCCTCATGGTGAGTAAGACGGAATGCATGGATCACCACTTGATGTTGGCCTACGACCACTTAATAATTTATAACTAAATTTCTTTTTTCAAGCTGTTTCGGTTTCATCCATTAACGATGGCTGCAATGTCAAAGGAGGATTAAGGTGACGTGAGGAATTAAAGAAAAATGCAATATAACCGCTGATACGTCATTTGTCGCAATTCCGGCTCTTGGAGCAGGCAGCCTTAAGCGTTGCGACCAGTTAAATGTACCCATTAGTGACTAAACTGGAGCCTTTTTTAGATCATCCCTTACGTGACCTGAAGCCACCTTTCCAGTCACAGCCATTGTTCGGTTGATGAAATTGAAGGAGCGTCAAGAATAAATTTATTTATAAGTTATTTACCGAACGTAGGTGAATACCGCTTGGTTATCCACGAGTTCTAATGTCTAACGTATTTATTTATTTATTTATTTATTTATTTATTTATTTATTTATTTATTTGCACATACTTTAGCCCTATTGGGCTATTGCAGGGGTGGTTGTAAACAAAACAACGTAGAGAAACAAGGTGCACAACAATGGCGAACAGCAGAGACAATGTGAGCAGAGAAAAAAAAAACATGCAAGAAAAGGCAATACTATTCAGTAGCCTCTAACAACAGTTTTAAGGGAAGAGAGCGCGTACAACCAGGTAAAGAATTCCAGCATTCGATTACACGCGGAAAGAAGCCGTACTTAAAAGTGTTCGTACGGGCAAAATAAGGAGTGATGTTTAGGCTGTGGTGACTTCTACTTTTAGATGGTATAGCTGGGATTAGATAATCATTTCAAGAGAAGAAAACAAGCACTCAAGAATTTGACGTACATGCCTAATTCACAGGATCAATTTTGCAGCGGTCTTGTATTATTAGCAAAAGCCGCATTTTCGGCTCTGTGGGAAGCGAGATTTCCCGGTAAAGCTGTAAGGCACGTGCGTGGTTTTTCAGATAAAAAAACGTAGAAGAGTCATGTTCACACCGGCGTCTAGGAAATTCCTCCCGATAAAAATGGAGTCTGCAGGCCGAACAATGCCCCCCCCTCCCCCCCCCCCAAACTGAGGCGGTGGAATACAGATACTCTGTCTAGCGCACCAAGAACACCGCGCGCTTACTCGGGTTATATTACTACCCACCGTTAGCTTGTTGCCCGTCTTGAGAAGTCGCTCGTCTGCATTTTTTATTTTCTTGTTCTATTTTTCTGTTATTGCCTCCATACCGCTGGATGACGCTGCTTGTAGTCACTTGGCGCCATAAAGATAACGCCGGCCCTTTTACACTTTCACGCGCCGCTCCTAGCTTCTACGAAGCTTACCCAACGGTGCGGTCGTACTTTCTGCCTCGATTCGTAACTTCGTCCATTTGTGAGCTGTTACGACTGGAAGGTTGTCAGTCGCACGTATCTCACAGGCTGCGCTGGTTCGGAGCTCGCCTTTGCACTAAAGTTCTATTAGTACATAAGGTGACCAAACGGAGGGTTACAGGCACCCGGAATTCGCTCATAGTTCGGATGGCTGGGTTAGACGTGCTTACATAAAGTACGTAGCCTCTCCTTCCCGATAGCTAAACGAATACCGGGCAGTTTGTAACCGCACGAAGGCATTTTCTCGCTGGACAATCTTGTCTACCCGCCGCGGTGGCTCAGTGGTTAGCGCGCTCGGGTACTGATCAGGAGTTCCCGGGTTAATTCGAACCCGACCGCGGCGGCTCCGTTTAGATGGAGCCGAAACGCGAAAAAAAGGGCGCCCGTGTGCTGTGCGATGTCAGTGCACGTTAAGGATCCCCAGGTGGTCGAAATTATTCCGCAGCCCTCCACTACGGCACCTCTCTCTTCCTTTCTTCTTTCACTCCCTCCTTTTGTCCCTTCCCTTACGGCGCGGTTCAGGTCTCCGCCGATACGCGAGACAGATACTGCGCTATTTCCTTTCCCCAATTTTCCAACGTTCAATTTTTCGATCTTGTCTACAGCCTACATGGTGTATGCATGCTTTATAGCTTGCCCGCAGCCTCTGCCTCAGCAATGACCTAACATTATATCTTCGAATTGTTTCCTTGACCGACCGCTTCTAGCGGTACTGAAGCCGGATTCCGTGACAGTGGCGTACGGCCGAAGAAAAAAATGAAGTCCCAGGATGCTGCCGGAAACGACGCCACGAATGCCCACCTTTTCGGCGCGCATTGTAAAAGGACCTCCCGTGTTTACAATCCACACACCCCGCTCACAGGCGGCTGCCCCGAAGCGCAAACCGGCTGTTCGCACTCTCAGTTGTATCAGCTTGAGCCGAACCAGTGCAGATCGCATTCAGTTGGCCCCATTTGAAAGCGAAGCCGACAGTTGTTTGAATTGGTTTGGTTTATGGGGGTTTAACGTCCCAAAGCGACTCAGGCTAGGAGGGACGCCGTAGTGGAGGGCTCCGGAAATTTCGACCACCTGGGATTCTTTAACGTGCACTGGCATCGCACAGTACACGGGCCTCTAGAATTTCGCCTCCATCGAAATTCGACCGCTGCGGCCGGGATCGAACCCGCGTCTTTCGGGTCAGCAGCCGAGCGCCGTAACGACTGAGCCACCGCGGCGGCCCCTAGAGTTGTAGTAGTAGCGGTAAGTGGCTACAGCAAAGCAAGAAACGACGAGCACGGACAATAAGGACGGCCTTTTACACCTGCGCAACGGTCCTATCTCATACGCTGTAGTCGGCACCTTTATTGCGCTGGCAGAGGGACTGGGGGCATGCTTTTCAGTAAAAATCTACGCGGTCACAGTTTCATACTATGCTAAGGGGAATCTGCGCTGCCAAGGTTTCACTGCAATTGTTCCATTCGGTGACTCAAAACTGCTTTTGTCAGCCGCTTGGGCCGCTGCAAACTCTGTTACACATTGTGCATGCGCGATTAGATACCCGCGTTTGGCTGGCAGCATTCATTGCCTAGCTTCTGTCGGCGTAGCCCAGATAGCTGACGCACGGCACGTGCGCCTTGGACAGAGCGGAGAGACTCAACCATTAAGCGCCTGAAGGTGGCGCGGATAAGTACTAAGAGTACTACCCAGAACTGCTTGCTCTTCTCGCTGGGCAGTGTGTTATGGCGCTGCAATCGGCACCGCAAACTTAGCGCAAGATCCCTATAAGTAGAACGGTGAACGGCTTAGCATATACCGCCCCCTGATAGCAAACGAAAGTATTGGCGTCTCGCGCGTTGCCGATGAAATGGAATCACAACCTCACGACCTTCACTGCAACGGGAGATTCTCAGTTGTCACGTCAATGAACTGAACGACAGCGGTGCGCGCAGAGTCTCTTAACGAGCGCTGCCCACTACACTAGAGCACTCGCAGACTAAGAAACACAAAAACCCTATCAGCTGGCGACACGCCAACCGCTGCCACAAGCTTCACGCTGCGCACGTTTCATTCAGTCGTTACAAAGCAAGACCGGTCGCGTGTCAAGGCCTAATACCCGCACGTATCTACGCTTGCACGATGGACCTCAATGGCCTCGCTCCAGGCGGGTTTGCCGAGCATTTCTCTCATTCGTTTCCAATCTCGTCCAGGACAGATTCGGTGAGCAAATATCAAACTGCACGCCACAGCGAGGTTCCTGTGGCGGTGTTCGCTTATAAAAATGGTCTACAGACCGTCTATAGACTTGCTATAGGCTCTATTGCCTTCATATATATATTTCTTTTTGTCTATTCATAGTCTATAGACTGTCTACAGACAAGTCTACTAAATGTGCATGGCCATAAATCAATCGATTGTCTATAGACCGTCTATAGCATTTGTATTGCCTATAGACTGTTCTCTACAATTTGTTTATAGAAAGTCTATACTCGTTATAGACATATGTCTATGGACAGTCTATAGACTGTCTAAAGAAATTTGTAAGGGGTTGTGAAAGGCAGTGAAAATTACACGCCTGCAGAAGCAGCACGGCTTGCACCTTCCATTTCCGTATACTCACGAAAAGGTTTAATTCCAGGAACGTCGTGTCAATGATAATTAACCGAATATTTTTTATAACTACGCTATGCACTTCTCTAACCACGCCTGCTTCAAACTACCAGACTTGTCGAAATTTATTCGTACTAAAAATTCTTTTGACCATCAGAAAATACTATACACAAAGTCTATAGACTATCAATTTGAATTTTTATAAGGATATGCAGTCGTAGTGTCGCGTGACGTACACGACGTTTGTAAGAGCCATTGTGAGACGGCGACCCGCCTTAACCGGATGCCGAATGACTATAGCATGGCTTCCACGCCCCACGTCACTCCTATGAGCGGCGTCACAATGATACCCGACTTGGCCCCTGTATTCGGAACAGAGAATCCCCGCCCACACCTACCACAAATACGCTCCCTCATGTCCACGTAACCCACGTGACCGGAGATGGAGCAATCGAGAGACCACACGCACACACACCACTTGACCTTGCAAAGAATTTCTTTACACAACGTATTGATGTTCTATGTAGCGTATTGTCTTCGGCAAGCGCGTGGCTTTCTTTTTACAGTCTATGATAGTCACTATACTCGGATACAACTCAACAACAAAGCCCCAGGTTCCCTTCAAAAAAGGACCTCCAGCCAATGGCGTAAACCGATTTTCATGACATCGTGGTTAATCTAATTAAGCCATGGTAATTCCCCTTTCATTTGCCACACCTTGTGATTCCATGGTAGCAGGTCGAAAGAGGTAGGTTAAGGGGCAGAATCAGTCGACGCCATTGGCTGGAGGGGCTCCTTTGAGGGTCATTTGCCGCTTCTTTCTTGAGTTGTATCTGGCCGTGAACATCCGAAGGACATCATTTTTTTTTAGCGAAAGGGGAAGTTTTTTCTCTATATAGTCCATAAACGTTTTACAGGCACTATACGTGCTGTCAATGGGCAATATTCTTTTTTAAGAGCGCGCAGAGCTTTCCGCTGCGACATGCTACGCTGTTTACGACATAAAAAGTGCCGTACACAAATACTGTCGTGTAAGGCCCAGCGCGATCTTTGTTGAAGCTGCAGTTGCAGAACTGGAACTATTTGGCCATAGATGTCGGGAACCACTCCAGCGCAGCGCTGTTCCAGACAAAAGAGTCATTCGTTGAGCTAGACGCCACATGTTCGAACACGGAAAGAGACAATGCCGCAGGAACAGTTCAAGAGCGCCGCTTAACAAATCACCCTTAAGTGATGCTACACACCGGTCAAGTAAAGCCCCCATTCTGCAATGCGGGAGCATGTAAGGAATGAGTATTGAAGCAAGTATTAAGCCTCCCCAGTCGGGTGTTTTGTTTCTTTGCTGCTGACCCCACACCACGGAGTCTAACTGCTGCATAAGAAGACCACTGTGGGCCAACGAAAACACTTGACGGTAGCTGGCCACGGTCTGCACTAGGCCCGCGTGGCTGGACAGCGTAGATAGATAGATAGACAAAGAGGAGGAGGGAAAGGCAGGGATGTTAACCAGAAATGGGTTCCGGTTGGCTACCCTGCACCGGAGAAGAGGGATTAGGGGACTAAAAAGAGGAAGAGAGAAGGGAAAAAATGCATAACACACACACACGCACAACGCTGTCACAATTTGTCACTCAATCCAGTCGCACTCAAGTAGGCAAAGAGTGCCTTGTATGCCTTGAGGGCATACAAATACAGCGTAGACTAGCGTCTGTACATACCTGAGGTACTCGCGTGCTTTGACGAGTGTCGCGGAAAGTCGGCTGTCGCTGTCGTGACCAGAAGCACGAACGTGGCGCACCAGGAAATCCCGCATGCCGGCAATGGCCGCCTCAAGCCTGGCCAGCCGCTCCACATGGCGTTCCTTGTCACCTGTCGGGGAAAAGATGACTGAATGAATGAATGAATGAATGAATGAATGAATGAATGAATGAATGAATGAATGAATGAATGAATGAATCAATGAATTCTGAGGACAGCAGACTCGGTGGCGAAAGTCAGGGGAAAATTATGGAGGTACACATTATTGATGACTGGGTAATCTACATAGCAGGCTACTCCACATGAGGATGATACAGAAGTGGAGCATTCACAAAAATTTCACGGGCACCATACGCGCGCAGTGGATTTCCACAACGCACCTAAATGTCCCGTGTCTTTAAGAAATTTCGACAGGACGATCGCCGCACGTAGCGCTGAGACCGCATTATACACCAGGATCGAAGTATACTCGACAAATACAAATTCATGGCTCTGGGCAGCTGAAGTGCTGCAATGTACCACGCGAACTTCCGTTCCACTGCAGTGCTGTGCCATTTGCCAAGAGCGCCAAGTTTCGAGACAGCCGAATAAACAACCGCTGTTATCTCAATATCCGTGGCGCTTTCGCTGGGGGACTGACCGCGGGCGCAGCGCATCCCATTTGCTTCCAAACAGTAGATTTGGAGTAAGACCCTTCCGTGCCTCCGCCAATGGGAGAATCTTGTCGCAGTAGCCAGGACGGATATGCTCGTGCTTCGTGCAATAAGCACACCGCATAACGAAAGCTGTCTCGGCTGCCTATTCCGTAGTCTGGGTATTTCAGGTACTCTGCCGGTTGCGATTCGTCGGTCCCTCTTGTGGTTAATTTTCTGGAACCACGGTCACCTTACGAAGGCGGTGTGTCGGGTATTTGTATTTGTGGTATTTGGTAATGCCTGTGGTATTTGGTAATGCCATCCATCGCTCCACAAGGTTGCGAGCTGGAGACAGCCGGTGAAGGCTTTGCAGACGATAGGAATTGTAGATCCCTGTTTGGAGGAAGTGGTCTGCCTGATTCTGCGGGGATGCAGCCTTGAACATGCAGACTAAACGACGCGATGCGCTGATACGCGTAGGTGGCAAGGATCGATACGTGACGGCAACCGCCGATAAGCCGAGCAGGAGTGAAGCCACTGGTGAAATTTACCTTAACATTACGTGCATGTTGCGCTAAGCAGGCCGGCGCTACATAGACATCCGTTGGTTCCGGAGCGGAGATGCTCACGGCAGCGCTGGAACAGAAGCTCTAATGCCACTGGCGGACTTTGTATTGCCACGTAATGCCGACGGCAGGCAGTCCACAAGGAAGGAGGCCAGACTTGCGTCAAACTCGAAAACTGCTCACAGGGCGATCTTGCGCGCGCAAGCAGAAACGGGGCTTCAGAGGCCGCGAGCTATACTGTGCTCGCCGGTCGGTGAAGGTCAGAATGATGGCGTCGATGGCGGCGCTCGATTTATAGGCGGCGACGAATTTTTTTTAAAGAAGGCGCACCTAAAATGCCGACAACATTTTGGTCGCTCCTCGCGTATCAAAAGAGTAAGGCCGCACGCCGCCAGCAATCAGTAAAGAGCTTAATCAAGCTACAAAAAGAACAAACAACGTTTCCCACCACTACCCAATCAGCACAGGTCATCTTATTCATTTCAGAATACTGCGGGCCACTGCTTGGCCCAAGCGGCGCAATACTGGAAATATATTGGCAAACGCTGGCCCTACAAAGGACCAATGTCGAGCCAATTACCTGTGTTGCTTGGGTACCTGCCTCTTAAAAAAGCAACGACCCGATGCTGGCACTTCAATGGAAACGCCGATATTGAAGTAATTGCTAGCGGAAGCTAGCGGAAAACACGGGCTGGCGAGAGGTATCGCGTACGCTGAAACCAACTATTCCGGGTTCGAACCCGACCGCGGCGGCTGCGTTTTTATGGAGGAAAAACGCTCAGGCGCCCGTGTGCTGTGCGATGTCAGTGCACGTTAAAGATCCCCAGGTGGTCGAAATTATTCCGGAGCCCTCCACTACGGCACCTCTTCTTCCTTTCTTCTTTCACTCCATAAAAACGCAGCCGCCGCGGCCGGGTTCGAACCCGACCGCGGCGGCTGCGTTTTTATGGAGGAAAAACGCTAAGGCGCCCGTGTGCCGTGCGATGTCAGTGCACGTTAAAGATCCCCAGGTGGTCGAAATTATTCCGGAGCCCTCCACTACGGCACCTCATTCTTACTTTCTTCTTTCACTCCCTCCTTCATCCCTTCCCTTACGGCGTGGTTCAGGTGTCCAACGATATATGAGACAGATACTGCGCCATTTCCTTTCCCCCAAAAAACCAATTATTATTATTACTCCTATATCCCTTCCCTTACGTCGTGGTTCAGGTGTCCAGTGATATATGAGACAGATAATGCGCCATTTCCTTTCCCCCAAAACCAATTATTATTATTATTATTATTATTATTATTATTATTATTATTATTATTATTATCACGGCCCCGAAGTGCCTAGGCACCATCTAGGCTACGGCAGCATTCCGCAACCTGTACAAAATAGTATTCGAAGTTGTCAGCGATCATGACGCGTTGTGCCAGCTTGCCAATTTATAAGACCCCCAAGTTCACCTCGCTCGATGGAGCTTAGGTCTCCAAGAGTTCGACGCCTTTGCCTACACCGCTGGGCGCAAGCACACCCATGCAGACTGCCTGTCACGCGACCCTGTCGACGCACCGCCGAAAGATGACGACGCTTTCTACAGTACCGATAACCAGCAACAATTTCATGCAGCAGGAAGCGTCTTACCCTTGAGATACAACTCCTCACGGAGTATGGATAAGACGCTTTGACCGCAAAAACTTAAACATTGGGAAAGGCCCTGGAAACCCGACAATGCCAATGAAACGGAGGTACAAGAGTTAACCTTCAGCCACTCCTAAGTCATGACTCCAGGCAATGAACTCTTGCTGTCCCATGCCGTAGCCAATAATTTCCTTACATAGACCCCAAAAAATCCGTATTTGGCGGGTTTACCCTGCAGCATATTAATGCGAAAGCATTACACACACACACACACACAAATATATATATATATATATATATATATATATATATATATATATATATATATATATATATATATATATATGCATGTTGTGTCGCGTCATGTGCATGTTATGTCGCGTTAGCAAAAAGTGTCCGCAAATTTTGTCCGCACGATTATGCCGTTCTGTGGAGATAAATGTGCGAAATTTTGATTGCGTTAGGTAGTGCGTGAGTAGATCTTGAAATCGGAAAAGTTGGGTTGACGAATAATTAATTAATCAACTAAATTAATAAATAAAATTGGCGGTGGTCTAGCTCTGGTTAAACCTGTAGTGACGCGATAGCTACAGCCGGCCGAGTGGAACTTGCTCAGTTGAATTACAATGTCAGTCTTTCGCCGCTCCGTTTCGCTGGGCGTTCCTTCTTATCTTCGTATCACTTGACACAGCGCATGCGCACAGCTATGGCAGCTCGGTTTTGCCGGCGCGCCGCGCCGCCGGCAGCAGCAGCTGCTCCGCACCACGTGACCAACCACGTGGAAGCGTGGCGGCGCCAGGCTGAAGGCTCGAAATGCTACCGTAATGTAGCTATCGCAACAAAATAAATGCTGTATTTGAAGCCGGTTTCGTGTGGCTGATTAGATGAAAAGCGATGTAAATGCGTAAGAAGGCTTACTTAGTGCTAAAAATAAACTAAAAACAAAAATAAAGTAAGAAGAATTAAAAAGCTAGGAGGAACAAAAATAAATAAAAATAAAACTTCAAATAAGAAAAAAAAACAAAAATAACAACGGACAGAGAAAGAGAGAAAAGGCTTTCGCATTTCCGCTTTAGGCAGACTGAAGTGCAATCCTGTAGTTTTTGTAAAATCCCTGCGGATTTATTTCTGGGTTACGTTTAAGCATTTTTTTATTATTCCTTCCTGTCCATCGGGATTAACGACGGCCGAAATGGCGGAGTTTTCTAAGCAATACGCACTTGTTTCAAGTGTCAGTGGTCCTTTCAAGCAAGAAAAACCCGTGATGAAGGCTGTGTGCCATTCCTCACTTAAAGTTATACGTGTAAAAAGAAACAGTTGTGTACGTGCAGAGGAGGTCGCGTTTAGGAGGATCCGGGTCGGGGTTGCCCTCACACCTGCCGTCACTCGGAAGTGACCTCAGTACCGAGATTTGTTTCCTCGGCCAGGATATCCGATATCTAAACACGAGGACATTGAAGCCGACATTCATCACTTACTGTGGGACTGCCCTGCTCTCAAGCCTACCAGGATCCGGCACCTGAAGGTATACCGGGTCTTCCACCGAGCAACCCTGCTTCATACATTGCCTGGACGCAGGGACCGTACCATCGTTCTCTACTGGACTTCATCAAATCAGCTAGCCTTTTCCATTCATTTAATCACTACTACATCTTTCATCACACCTTCGCCCATCATTGATTCCCTGGGGCAATAAATTTCGCTTAAAAAATAGTTGGGTAGATGACGCGAAGAGGAGGCGACGAGCTGGCGCCTCATTACGTCGCTATCCTGGGACGCCTGGTACCTCCTCGCCGCAAGAGCGCGGGTTACACAGTCGCAGTGCCCAGGTTCCAACCGGGCCGCGGCGGCCGTATTTAGATGGACGCGAAACGGAAAAACGGCCGCGTACTGTGCGATTTCAGCGCGCTTTAAAGAACGGCACGTGGTCTCAATTATTCCAGAGCCCTCCGATACGGGGTCCCTCAAATACCATGCGTATTTATAACCTTCAGACATCAAACCCCGCAATAGAGAATTCTTTCAATTCTCTTTTACCGGAATGAGGCAGTGATAGTGGCCCGTTTGGTACACATTTTCTTTGCACAACCACTTACAAAGATACCGGTAAAGAAGTCTATTTTCTGACCGGGATTATTCGCGTAACATCCCGCGACGATTTGAAGGGATGTTGGTAGCTTGCTCAGATGCATGCCTATTTATGTCTCAGTGTTCAGGCTCGAGCGCAGAGATCGCGGAATGAACGCTGTTGAGACGCAGAACGAGCTCCAAGCGCGATGCCTAAAATGGCTGGCCGGTTTTTGTCACAGCTTCTTCATCGTAAAGACTGCAGAACTTCGCAGGGGACCCATGTACAAAAACTGCCGGGGGCACTTCAGGAACTGACGGGCGAATAAGGCGAAAGCATTGCAATTCTGTTCTAATTCTATTCCAATTATATTATATTCCTTTGTAGTTCGTGCAGTTGTGAATATTAGTACTGACTCACACGAATTAACATTTCGTCGTTGCCCGCCTTCGATGACGTCACACCATTTTGACCAATCACGAGTTTTTTAACAACGCCACTTTTTGGCCGACGTCGGTTATTCGTGTCGGTAAGTCATCTAATGCGTCCGCGTTAATATGCAGTACTATGCATGATTGGGCCAACACTAAAAGCAGAAAGCTCTCTACGCGCCAACTGTTGGCAAAGATAGTCAGCTGTGTACAAACTAGAGAAGTTTAGAAAGAAATTTCCCAAGCAGCAAAGATAATTGGCAGAATATTGGGAAAAGAGATGGTTTCACATTGCTCCTTTGTAGGACCAGCCTTTGCCGATACAATTCCAATATTGGGCAGATATTGACCATCATGTAACGCCTCGATTGAGACCTTTGAGGAAATAAATGAATAAATGATTACCTGTGCTGCTTGGGAAGGTTCGCTCATATGAGTAGCCTCGCGCTGGCACTCAGCGTCGCGATCAGTGAAACCAAAGCAGTAAGAAAACTCCGCGTATAAAGCTCTCGGACAGTGAAACTAAAAGCTGAAGTTAAAAATTAAACAATGATTTTGACAAACCGCGGGAACGTGCCGATTTTTTGCCACAAGGCAGCGTCCTCATCTCCTAACGTCGACGGGGTCGATGGTGGCTGAGTGGTTGCGGCGCTCGGCTGCTGGCCCGAAAGACGCGGGTTCGATCCCGGCCGCGGCGGTCGAATTTCGATGGAGGCGAAATTCTAGAGGCCCGTGTACTGTGTGATGTCAGTGCACGTTAAAGAACCCCAGGTGGTCGAAATTCCCGGAGCCCTTTACTACGGCGTCCCTCATAGCCTGAGTCGCTTTGGGACGTTAAAACCCCATAAACCTAAACCTCATCTGCTAACCTCCAAGTGGCGGACACAAAAGGTACCAGGTTTGGAAGCGGAATTCCACGACTCATCATCAAGATGCAAGCGCAGCTTACAAAACATGAGGGTGGCCTGCAGAGCAAAACGAAGGAGCTGTATCTGTTACGGTTCGGTCTACTAACTTGAATTCTACACACTGGGTGTCGAAACCAATCGCAATAAATTGTGCAAATGGAGCAGAGCCCCTTACCTGTAAGCATCGTGGCGTCGAATGCCTTGCCGTCGACAGGGGACGAGATGGCCCGCGTGCTCGGTGCCGGAGATGTTTCCCTCCACCTGAAATTAAACGCACTCATTAAAGGGACACGTAGAAACGTTTGCGACTTTGTAGTGCAGTCGAGTAGTACGGACTCTCGCAGAAAAAGTGTTTCACACTGCAAAACGTGAGTGAAATATGGCGCGGTTGGAGCCAGCAATGTGACAGTGCATCTACCGTGGGAATCATGAAAAGTGCATCCTTGGGCAAAAATTAAGCCCAATGGGTTCCCTTCTAAGCCGTGTAGTGGTGGTGCTTTCATATACAACTCAAGATGGAAGCAGGCAAGTACCCCTCAAGAATACCCTCGGGCCAGTGGCGTCAACCGACTTTCCTGAGGTCGCAGTTAATCTGCAGTTAATCCCCTGTCACACTAGCTCGACAGGCAGTGAGATGAGGCCTAGAGACAGGCCTCTGCCCGTATCACTGCTGTATAGTGAGCTAAGCGAAGGGAGCCAATTGTAAAAAAAACGGATTTGACAGAGTGAAAGTTCAGATGATTAACTACGAATTAACCTCATCACGAAAATCGGTAGACGTCAATGGCTGGAGGACCTCCCTTGAGGGGCACAGGCCGTCTCGTTCATGAGCTGTATCCGACATTAGTAGCACCACAGGAAATCTCAACTTTCCGAGTGGTGAACGTAGGGCCTGGTTCGTTCAAAAACTTTCGAACACTGACCATGATTACTGAGCCACAAAGCATGATCCAGAAGCAAACACAGCTGGCCCGATCAAGGACGAGCTTAAGAAAAGAGGGCACACCAGACATCGAATCACTCTTTAGCCCAGCGTGTGCGAGAAGTAAGCTTTTGAACGACAACCTGAAGGAAAACTGCTGATTTACACTTACTGTCCCGGTGACGAGGCACCCAACAGTCCAAATGCTATGAGCGGAGACTCTTCCCTGTTGGAGATGAGGACTTCGTACCGGAAGCTGCGGCACGCAAATCCGGAAATTACGAGCCAGAGAAGTCCCAGGCACATCAGCAGAAGCACACCGCTGACCAGCTTTGCCGATAGACGGTTCTTCATTCCGAACATCCTGGCTATAATGAAAGAGAAAACAAAAAAAAATGACAGTGGCTCAACTTGGCTAATCCTGGAATTCAGCGAAAAGCAAGCACCGTCGCTAAGCGTCTCAGGCTCGTCCATGGCAGCTCCGCTACACGTTCTTCTTCTGTTGTTGCCAGGAAAAATGAAAAGGAAAGTGCACAGGCCTGCCCATTGGCTCAAGCTGAGCCCCAATCGCTACTACGTGCAGAAAGTAGGACAGTTTAAAGATAGGATAGAAAGATGGGATGAAAAAGACGCGCGCTATAATGCCCCGGGCCGATCCCGGAGGCAGTGCAATACCGGGCCAACCGGTGGCGGAGGTGAAGCAACCTTCAAGCACTGCGCCACATTTCCAAAAATATTTTGGGTTCAAATGGGACCCGTATCAGATATTCTAAAACCGAAAACGGGCCACGGGGGCTTCGAACCCGTCCAACCTCCGCTACACGTTCGCGACACCCGTTATATATACCCATACGACCACGTGGCTATGACGTGTATCACATGGTCTTATGTCACCCCCAACGGTTGCCATCACGTGGTTTCACATCACCCCATCAGATCCTTTTAAGGTCAAAGGTCACCCAATGGCGAAAACCAAATGTAAACTGCATGTCAAGGAGCAAGGTCAAGGGTTCGACAGCATAACCGCACCACATATGGTCATACACGGCTATCCTTGGTTGGGCTGAAGGTCGGTCAATGTCGTTGTGCTGCCTACGCGAAGACTGCTTTACCTAGCGTAGCGAAGCTTTTCGCTTCAAACCAATGTAACAGACAGGTTATGCAGTGCTACTTGACGCACCACCCCAAAGAAAATGGGCGGCTCTGGTGCCAGCAGCATCCTTACAGCCATAACGACATATGTACCAGAGTTTTTTGCTGGCTTTTATTAGCCACGAAACTCCCTACTAAGCTTCATAGCTGAACCGAACCGGTCACTACGACAGGCGCCAAAGACTGCAGCGCCACATATATTTCAATGCCTGTCACATCGTTAGGTATTCAACGACAGCCTTTTGCAAGCCCTCTTAGTTTTCTTGTTCGTACCTATGTGGCGCCACTTATGGGGAGCGGTGCTTACGTCATCGGCACCGCACCCTATATAAGTTACGTTACAGGCAAGAAAAGAGCTCCTGGCATGGGCGGTGCAGAAACTTGCTCGTCCATTCCCCATGATATGTCGCTGGTTCCGGGCCTCTTTTCCCTCTCTCACTATGCCTGTATATGCGAAGCACGCACGAAGTCTGTGGAAGGAAAGAAGGTAAAGACTGTATGGCTGGGATTGTGTCCAGGGAGCACTGGCGTGAGGGCAGAAAGCTGCCGTTCTGCTATGAAAGAACCCTTGTACATGGACAGAATCGCTGCGTTAGAACTGCACATAGACTTCGCATAGCATAGCACATACACATAACAAATACACAAAGACTAAAGAATGCCCACAACTTCCCGGTTGCTGATTTGTTTTATTCATTTTCTTAGTTAAAATTAGAACAAGCCGACCCTTCGCGCCTACTTTGGGGGTTAAAAAATTTGGGAGATACTGCTTGACTGGCGTACGATGACCAGCGATGCTGCAAGCCGAAGACGAAAATTCCATCAATTACATGAAAAAGTCACTATTCAAGCAGGGTTAGTGGGGCATGCCCACACCATGTGGTACACGTCCGGGAACGCGCAGCAGAATGCGGGCACTCCCCGTTAAAAGCCGGATTAACATAGGGCACGGTACCGCGTTGGTATATAACCGAAGGAGGCAACGCTGCTGGCTAAAATTTTGTTAGCCCTTTCGCAGGGGGATGAAAGCGGCTATGCTGGATTTGATATAATTGAATAATTTCTGAGATACCCTTTCTTCATGGTCTCTGCCCTGAAGCTTGAGTCTTGATGTGGTTGCCCTTCGTATAAATGCTTCAGTAAAATTATTTGATTAAAAATTATGACTACGGTTGTCCACACCGGTCTGAAGTCAGGGAGGCTTTTTTTGTTTTTCGTCTCACGTTCGTCGTTTCCTAGCTCCAATAGCAAATATGTGTTTATACACTTTGTGGCTTTCAAACGAGAATTTGTGTTTTCACACGATGAATTGATTAAAAGTGCGAACAAAGTGGCTTTTAAGTTAAAATACTAGCATGAACTTTTATGTAGAGTTTACAGGTAAAAACGAGAAAGGAGCCAATATACAGAAGATACTGCAAGCGATGAAAAAACTTTGTAAAGCAACCAATATTCGGACTGTCGAAGGGAGAGGTACGGATCATTTACTCACACTTTGACAGACACCGATGCGCTCTGTTGTATGCGACCATTGTATTCAAGAAGGGGACAATGAGCTCTGCGCGTGCTGCGTAGCCTTCGAGGCTCCTAAGGGCACTTATCGGTGATAACAGTGCCTACAAACATTACGGCCGCGGGAAGCAGGCCTCTGCAAGCGCGAAATAAGCAAACCAAAGAAAAAAAACAATACCGCTGGAGGATGCAGCCCGATAAAAAGCTGAACGCCCATTCAAAGGCGATATCGTGTGACGATTATGTCATGCGAGCGGAAGCACACTTAAGTACCAGACATCCATTGTTTGGCTAACCATAGTATCAGCAGTTACTCAGTGAGCCAAATATAGAAGCAAGTGATCTGGCGACATGGACCTTAGCAGACCACGCTGTTATGATGACCGCTGTTATCACGGAAGATACAGCTTTACAAAGTTCCAAGTTACACCCTTTTAAAATCGGAAGGCTCAGAAACAGGAAAATGTCCTTTGTAAGCAGATTTCGACTAATAGTGCAATAATTTGGCCTAATTTGTTGCGCATGATGCTGAAACGCGCTAAACTTTTTACGAACGGAAACGGAACGACGACATAACGCTGAGCGCGAACTGACAAACTCATTTTTAATGGAGCAGGTTTCCTTTTATACATGGCGTACGCAAATGCCACCTGTGGGACACAAAAAAAAATGAACCGACATTCATTTCAAGTAGGTCAACACAATGGTACAAACTCATCCATATAACCTAAGTAGTTCCACTTCTTTTGCTGAAAGCGACAAAGACACATCACACAGCACACGTGCGCCTTAGCGTTTTTCCTCCATAAAAACGCAGCCGCCGCGGTCGGGTTCGAGCCCGGGAACTCCGGATCAGTAGTCGAGCGCCCTAACCACTGAGCCACCGCGGCGGGGCTTACTTCTCAACATAAGTTTCGATTCCTTTTCGGCGAGTCACGTTATTTTCGAAGAATAAATTGATTTTTTTCTCGGTTAGTTAATGTCAACCCTTTGTGGTGAAAAGTCATCCAGAGGATATCTCATTTGTTTCAACCTTAACAGTTTATTTACCAGTATTTAACGTGCAAAATCGTAGTACTTGGAGCTGTGCTTGCAGAAAGAATTGCTATCGTCATTAAAAAAGTAATTCGAGCAACAGCCAAAACCCTAAGTGGAAGTTAACCTGTGAGAACTAGCTTGAGATGTTATCTTCGGTTCTTGCGCTGGGTTCAGCGACCGGGCACGGCATCACGTGGTCTTCGTGTGTAAGGCAGAATCGGAACTGCCGCTGAATAATTGAGGTAGCCAGAACAAGGTATACTTTTTCGCGACTGTACCCAAGCAACACAGGTAATAGGCCCAATATTGGAAGATGATGGCATTGCATTGGTCTTTTGTAGGACCAGAATTTTCCAATACATTTCCAATATTGGACCGATTACGTGCGCTGCTTAGGAAGCAATTTTTCATACCAGTCTCTAGCGTGAAGTCCATAAGCCTATTTAACCAACTAACTGCTCAAAGCGGGTGGTGGTAGCGAACAAACAGTGCTTAGCTAACAGGTGCCTATAAAGTGAACAATTCCTCAGATCACACAACTATGCTATTTATCGGACAATTTCACCGTCGCTTCACGCCCCTCTCTTTTCTACTCAATTGATTTCTAAATTCAAATAAGCGTAACCCGTACTCAAAAGCCAGCTAGATATGTCTTGCGTGCCAAGAATGCTCATGCCTGCCGTTAAAAGCGATTTTTCTTTCATTTCATTTCTCCATTCTGCCTGCTATCCTTTATTTCCGCTGCCCCAGCTCAGGTGTTTCAGTATCCGTGGCAGATGCCGGGGGTAGCAAAAATCTTTTCCTTCCTTTTTACTGTTATTTTAATAAAAAAAACCACTACCACCAGAAAAACGAAATCAGCATACGTTTATCGCTATTTTTACGGTTTAAACAAAAAGTTCCCACCCTTGTGATAAGTCGTTTATCTTCTCTTAGGCTGAAGAAGTCGGCGCGGAACAACGAGGACAAGCGAGACAATAAAATAATAATATTATTAATAATAATAATAATAATAATAATAATAATAATAATAATAATATAATAATAATAATAATAATAATTGGTTTTGGGGGAAAGGAAATGGCGCAGTATCTGTCTCATATATCGTTGGACACCTGAACCGCGCCGTTAGGGATAATTGGTTTTGGGGGAAAGGAAATGGCGCAGTATCTGTCTCATATATCGTTGGACACCTGAACCGCGCCGTTAGGGAAGGGATAAAGGAAAGGGTGAAAGAAGAAAGGAAGAAGAGGTGCCGTAGTGGAGGGCTCCGGAATAATTTCGACCACCTGGGGATCTTTAACGTGCACTGACATCGCACAGCACACGGGCGCCTTAGCGTTTTTCCTCCATAAAAACGCAGCCGCCGCGGTCAGCGAGACAAAGACGAGAACTTCTTCAGTATGCATATCAACCAACTAGCCCAACTTTCTGCTCTCCCTTCGGCTGCTTCAAGAGGCGCGCAACTTTAGACTACTGTCACTGATAAGTACAGAACTGCGCGACCTGATGACGCCACTCTTGGCAAACATCCGCACAGCACGCGGAGATAAGCTGTAGTCAATAACAGGGAAGCGTCCGTCCTTTGCAACTGCGCCCAAGTATAATACATCAAGTATTACTGCTGCACGAAATATGAATGGAAGCCCTCAATTCTGACCCAAAAACTAAACTTGTTCTACTTCTGGGTCGAGCTCGAAAGGTATTAAACCCGGTTTTCTCGTCAGAACAAAACTGTAAGAAAAAAAATTGTACTAATTTGTGCTTACAAATGATTAGTTCATTCCGCAGCAACAAGGTTCTTCTCAGGTAGCCCCAAATATTAGAATGTTACATAACTGTGCACATCTGTACATGGCAGGAATATTACACGCTAGTATGGTAGAAATGGGACAGGAAAGTGAGGTTTTTGACAATACAAAAACTGAACAAGGAGCCTCAGTTTAACGGTTTGTGTTACGTTAGAGTTGGTGATCCATTTGAAGGGTGCTTCGGCACGCTAACAGGAACGTCATCTTTTCAGCGCCTTACAAACTTCGAAAATTATGCTTCTTGGTACGCAGTCGGCGAGAGTAGTCTGCGGTAAACAGCACAAATGTTTTTTTTTTCTTTGCCAAATGCAGTAGGCGTGCCCAGTAGATCTGCCTCACTTGCGATCAGTTTTACGCTGGAAAAACTGGCAGGTGCATCAACAATGACCGCTTGTGAGAGAACACAAACTCTGTTGATGCTGACAGCGCAAAGTACCTGCCAGCGCTCTGGAAAGGATGCCGTTGTTCCTCGGTTATTTTTTTTTGTTTGCTTTTTGGAATAGAGTGACTTCAGGCAGAAAAAAAAATGCCAACTGGAAAGGAACACTTCTGAATCTCCTATTATTCTTCGTTCAAGGGTTAATGTAAGCGTTTGTGAACCATCCATGACATTGCTTAAACGGGTGGAGACACCAATTTTTTGGTTGGCGCGTTCTTTGTTTCAAAGGTTGTGCATTGCCCCCACGCAGGACGCGTGACTATATGCTCCGCGATTCATACATGCGCGGTAAATAATTTATTACTGCGTTATTTATACTGCGTGATTTCGGTCTCTGTTTCTGAGCCCGGGAATGTGCTATCAGGTTACACCAAGGGAAGTGCACCAAACCTGGTCACGTGGGCCCCAAAAGTTGTGCCACGCGTAGTGCGTCGTCTGCATACCAGCGCCTTCCGAAATAATAATAATAATAATAATAATAATAATAATAATAATAATAATAATAATAATAATAATAATAATAATTGGTTTTTTGGGGGAAAGGAAATGGCGCAGTATCTGTCTCATATATCTTTGGACACCTGAACCGCGCCGTAAGGGAAGGGATATAGGAGGGAGTGAAAGAATAATAATAATAATTGGTTTTTTGGGGGGAAAGGAAATGGCGCAGTATCTCTCTAATATATCGTTGGCCACCTGAACCGCGCCGTAAGGGAAGGGTAAGAAAGGAAGAATAGGTGCCGTAGTGGAGGGCTCCGGAATAATTCCGAAATGCCGGCCACACCGCGATATGCCGAGAAACGCTTTGTCCTGTCAGCAGCGTCCCTCCCGTCAGAGGAAACCAATAAGAAGGTTTTTGAAAGTTGTTTGTTGGGGGAAGGAAATGGCGCAGTATCTGTCTCATATATCTTTGGACACCTGAACCGCGCCGTAAAGGAAGGGATAAAGGAGGGAGTGAAAGAAGAAAGAGGTGCCGTAGTGGAGGGCTCCGGAATAATTTCGACTACCTAGGAATCTTTCACGTGCGCTGACATCGCACAGCACACGGGCGCCTTTTGCGTTTCGCCTCCATCAAATTGTAGCTCCAACTGCTTTACAGTGATTATATTCAACTCCGGTTGAAGTTCGCTCCGGCTGCCTGGTCACAGCTAGGTGGCTCGGTTTTAGCACCATTTTCTTAACTTCTGTTTTTTCTTCTCTGGACGTTGTTTTCTTGTTTTCGTACTCGTGGAACAGAATGCCCGACGACGCGGGTTTCAATGAGTGCAGCCGTAAGTGGTGATCTGCAATGTGTTTCCCTCGGCCCTGTTGTCGCAAAGAAGCGCCTTTTTTTTCAAAAAGTTAAATCTCAGCTTCACCCAAGGCAGTGCCGATTCTGCTGATTGGCTGTGACTGGCTACATAAAGTCCAGACACATTGCAGTGAAAACTGATTTCTGGAACATTCACAGTCGTCTTTCGGGTTATAAAACCGCACAGTTTTAAATTTTAATCGACAGAAAGTTGACTCCTTGGGCTGTGAGCGCATGCAAGCAGCGACGCATTCGGGCTATCTATTTTGAGATGGCATTCGTACATGAGCCAAATAACGCCCAGAAATCGTGGCGTAGAATTGGAGCCCGTTGAATATATAAATAAGCGTAGTTCACTTCGTGTTTCCTGACGACAAAGTAATCATAAAGAACAAGAACCCTATAGGAGGAGAGGAAACAATGCTCACCATTAGAAGGTTCAGTTAACGCGCTCCAGACTAGCAACTTTCGGCTCTGCCCAGCCGCCTGATCTTTTAAGTCTTGCACTCCGAAGTTCTCAGTAGCCAGTAATGATAGTAAGAAATAATTTAGGGACAATTTTCAAGCCACCGCCGATCACCTGGCAAAGCGGGTCAGCCTGTTAGTGTCCCGGGAGCGCCGAAACTGAACTGTGCCCAGAGAACTGGGGCCGTGAAAATAACTAAAATATTTTACTCGAGGCGCCCTAAGTACGCAGTCCAAGCCGATTGAATATTCACAGCTAAATTGAAACGCTCTCTCCATGTTGAAAACTAACACAATACCTTTTCTGCTGTATACCAAAAATCGCCCCACCATTCAACCTGAACATATGTTAAAGCTACGCTTTACATGTTATATAATGTTTAAATCTTAACAGCGAAATAGCGTTACAAGCATATATCAAGCGCTGTGTCTTTTTTTTTTCTCTATTTGTACTCTAATGCTGTCATCTAAAGAAATTTTGCAGTTAAAACGCATGGATTATGCCTGCAAAGGATTCCATTCTTAGCGTCACAATTTTGATCAACTTATTACCGATTCACCACAAACACTCACGGAGCACTCTCAAATGACTGGGTACGTAGACACGGGTCCATGTTATCACTTCGACGGTCATTATGGGTTGCATGCATTGTTTGTACTCTACTGTAACCCTATTACCCTTTGCTACTTGGAAAATGTTTAAAGTGTGTACTCACGCAGTTCGTGCACCTGATCCTTCATGATTACTAAGCAGGCAGCAGAAATTGCATGTGCGTTGCTTCAACGTTTAAATAAGCTCAGGGAAATAGCCTTCACTTGCAACGTTGCACAGACGCTACAAAATTGGATATTAAGAACAATGCAAGTACGCTAGACTGAAACAAGAAAATAGCACTGTCATGAGACTAGGTTTTCATAGCGCTTCAATACACACTCGGTTCCCTGGTAGCTGTATTTCCGAGCCGAAAAAGAATCCGTCCCCGCTGCATCAGAGCGCACGGATTCCCCCAGTACACACGTGATGGGCACCAACACTGGTTTCGCTTCACAACGCAGTGCTAGCGACAATTGTGGCAAGGAGACTCACCTGGCTAAGCACGTCGGTAGTTATTCCGGCCGCGCCTATGGTGCTTCCGATTTGGTTGTAGGGCGCTTTGTTTTTAGTTCTTTGTAAGGCACGTGCTGACGAACACGCAATCCTCCCGTCAACTATGAAAGAAGCGACGGCTTGGCTGTCCTTGTTTCGGCGGGTGCTTGCAGTCACAACAACGCACGATAAAACCGGACACAAGAGGGGGGACAAAAATGTGTGGCTTCGTTCAAGGACGTCACAAGAGGCGGCACCCGCTCAGAGAACAGGGGAAAACTACGTCTGTCATAAACAGCACGATCTTGCGTTCACCGCCGCTATGCAAACCATGAGTGGAGCGGTAGGCGGCTCATACGGACGGACGGAAGCACGCACGCACTCCAATCGAAATCACAACACCGGCGGCGATGCGAAGGCGCACAAACGGCTCACGAAGTCGCGAAGTCGTGTCCCGATGCGGCGCCTTCTGACTACGAAGCAACTTCAACGCCGTCCAATGAAAACATGGCCGCGCACAGGCACCATGGTACTCCGTACATGGCACAGCACCCCGCGACCGCCCGCCGCACCAGCGCTATCCGTTCCCGTGCGAAGAGCTGTTTCCGTCTGCGGCGAAAGCAGGCGGCAGATGTTGAGATATGGGCGAGAGTGAGAGAATGAAGAAGCTCTCCTCCTGAAAAAAAAAAAAAAAAACCTGGAAAGGATAAACGAAAGTGAAAGAAAAAGGAGAGGGAGCAAGGACGCGTGGTGAAAGGCCGGCAGGCATGGATGCATGCACGGATGGCGACGGGTAAAGAGGGGGGTGGAAAAAATATGGAAGGTTGTGTCACGTGACAGGAGACCGGTTTCTTTTTGGGAGCCGGGGTGGTAGCGCCGCCGGCCGCTCTCTTTCAGTACTACAGCTCTCTAATGTCCTGTTCTTTTTGTTTGTTGTGTCGGCTCGACGTCTGTGATTCGCCTGGCCTGAGCCGTGCCATGGCGCCATTTTTTGCCGGAAAGCGCAGCGAACCCGCGGTATCACCGCTGACGACAGTTCACGGGGCGGGCCGCGAGAGAGACATGGAACACCTGCGACAAAAGGATGCCAGTTCTGCGCTGCGCGCAACGGGTGGTTTTCTTTTTAATTTGTTCGTTTCTGCATGCAGTGGAAAGGAACAGGCTTCGATAACATACTTATCTCTGCCATTCGGTACACTTTCCGATGGGGAAATTTACTTTCGTGACGGCGAAATACTAGGGGAAAGCGCATAACAAACTTCACGTACTTGAATGACGTGTGGTTAATTAAAAATAAAGGAATGAGCGGCGCTCAGGACTTGGAGCGGAGTGTGCTGAAGCCCAGCTGTTCACGAAGTCAAAAAATGTGGAACTGTTTGTTAAATGTTGGGTTAAGCGAAGTCTGCCAACTGAGGATTTATTTCGTTACAGTGTAAAAAAACAAAACAACAACACGTACCATTTGTTTTATTATAAATGAATGAGGGGGGCGAAACCACGGAAAATGAAGTTCCAACTCACTTGGACCTGAGCAATACTGCAAGGCACAAATAGTACCGTTTAACAGGTCATACACAATCACGTACCAAACTCCGCCGGTTGGGAGAAATTAAAACTTATTAGTGAGCTGTCTGGCAAACCCATTCTGTAAAAAAGGTAGCAGCTTGAATGCGCATGCTCTGAAACGTTTACCAGCTGACTCAGTAAAGGTAACGGAGCAACTATTTTGTTTGTTTTTTTCGTGTAATCGTAGGCCGTAATTTTTTACTAATGACTTCACAGCGAGCTCTAAAACAACAAGAAATCGAAAAAAAATGTTTCGTTTGGTGCTGTGTATGCGAACAGCGGCTGTAGAAACAACTAACCAGTCGATAGTGCAATCACTCAATGTGTAGAAAATGAAACACATTACGAGCATTCGGCTGACCGCACACTAGGGCGCATTGCGATAGTCCTTTCTTTTCCCGAGCGGCCTGGAGAAGGATCGGGCATTTGAATCGTTGCTTCTAAAACTACTCCCATCTTAATCACGTCGTTTCTGAAATCGTGTTTTACAGGGCGAATTGGTCAGACGTAGTTCGAGGCGCAGTCCACACAGTTGGCGCAAAACACACGTAGTTGTCGACTGCAAAAAGTGGTGCTGTTATCGACGGTGCATTGTAGATAGGATAGCGTCGAAAAGAATACGGTCACACAAAACACAACGTGAATGGAAGCAAGCAAACAATTGGATGCGAGGGCACCGTAAACTGGTTGAACAGACGACCGCAACTGGAGGGACACCCGCCAATAAAAATAAATATATAATAAAACTTAGACAACTGACTTCAGACAATGTTATCATGAAGAAACACCTTCGAACCCAGCTTATCGCCGCGACCGCAGTTATCACGCAGAAAAAAAGGTAACGCGCGGAATGCAGCCGCTCGCTCCAGCCCCACATTGTTGCACGCAAGAAACGGCCGCCATAAAAAGCCTTCTATGAGTGTGTTTAATTTGTATTTGTTTTTTCAAGCCATAAAAACAAGATTGAGCCGCTTGCATTATGACAACATCCCGTTTGTGTACAGATATAGGATTTATTTACTCCTTCAGAGACAATATCTGGCGCCCAACCTAGCCGTGCTCTTAACTTGCACCTAGCTCGTGGTAGCAACCAAGCGCGCATCTATATGCACGAAACCAGTTTTTCTTATGTATTGTTTTCAACTGTTTTCCAGGACATCTGGAGCAGACCCTGTCGCCAGTGCAGATGCTGCTACTGGCCCTACAGCAAAACGAGGCCGGCCTGTGGGAAGCTGAGAACACCCCATTCACTCTTCCATTTTTCTGCCGAATCTTCATTGAGCTATGGGAAAAAGATAGCGATAGAGCAAGACAGCCGTTTTGCCCTTGTGATTGTCATCATGGATGTTTCTGTTCTTGTTTTTTGTGCATACATGTATGTACTGTCGCGAAAAAACGACCTCCAAGATTAGGCTCAAACTGCCAAGGCTGGAGCTCACGAGATTCAGCGGACGGCGACACGACTGGCAGCCCTTCTGGGAAGTGTTCGAACAAGTAGTCGACAAGAACGAAGAACTGTCATCTGTCGACAAGTTCCACTACCTGAGGGCATCGGTCACAGGTGACGCCGCTGCTGCACTCGCCGGACTTCCACCAACCGCACGGTGCTACAGCGACGCCGTAGAGCTCCTCAAGAAGCGCTTCGGCAACGAAGAGCTCCTAATCCAAGAGCATATGAAGAAGCTGATTGATATACAGCCAGTTCGCTCTTCGGACGACGTACGCGGACTTCGTCGCCTGTACGATACTCTGGCTGCGCACATCAAGGGCTTGGAGACACTGGGCCAAAAGCATGACTCCTACAGCTCACTGCTCATGCCGATTGTGCAACCAGCTTTACCAACGGACATCCTTCTCGACTAAAGCCGTCAATGCCTCATCGCGACAACTAGCTCCTCGGACGAGGGCGAGGAATCAACGACCGACGACGCTTCGGAAAGCTCTAACGAAACTAAAAAAGGTACTGTGACGTCCTTTTCACGCCTTATTGCTTTCCTGAGGGTCGAAGTGGAAAGTCGAGAAAATCTGGCTGCATTAAGGAACATGGATATAACTAAAAGCGCTAATGACAGTCGAAAGGAGAAAACGAAGCCGCCTTCCAAAAGATGAATAAGCCTTTTTCGACCGCTGCAGCCCTGCACCAAAATATAACGAAGGAAGGCTGTTTCTTCTGCAAGGCTGAGGAGCATCAGACGCATGAATGCGATGCACAGAAAAGCATAGACGAAAAGAAACAGCTTCTACAAGCGGCAGGAAGATGCTTTAAATGTACACGAAAAGGGCATCGTTCAAGAAATTGTAATGTGTACATGAAATGCATTAAGTGCGGGAAGAGACACGCTACCTCAACATGTGACCCTTCCTACTTGGTAGCTCGCAAAAGAGAAGCAGCTAATGGAGTCACAAACGCACAGGTTAGCCTTGAAACGTCGACAACAGGATCCGAATCCGCTCCCATGAGGACCGTCTTACTGCAAACGGCGGCAGTTAACTGTGGTGGCCAAAAAACCTGGACGCAACTGCGAGTCCTTTTCGATGGCGGAAGCCAACGCTCGTACATCACATCGGAAGCGTCGAAAAGAATAGGATGCAGACTTCTCGGAGAAGAAATGCTGACCGTGGGGGTCTTTGGCGGTCACCAAGAAGAAAAATTATGCAGGCGAGTTATGGTCAAGGTGAAAACTAAAAAGGGGAAAACTTGCGAACTGGAGGTTCTGGAGACAGACGTAATTTGCGATCAGTATATCCCAACACCACCCGTGACACTGACGGACAGGCTGAGAATACTCGGCTACGAACCCGCTGATTTTACCAACGACGGAGGGCCTAGAAACATTGGGCTTTTAATAGGTTCCGATCACATTTGGGAGCTAACGACCGGCCGATCGACAAAGATCGACGGAAAACTGAGAGCCGTTGAAACAGCTGTTGGTTGGACCATTCAAGGACCAGTTCAAGGCATAGACGAAGGGCCCCACTGCATGCAAACGATCACCCTGCGAACCTCGGTCACGGAAATAAGCACAACTGACATATTGACGAAATTCTGGACATTGGAATCGATTGGGATAAATGACAATGAGGCAAAGACCGGAAAAAATGCTGCTGTGGAGTTTTTTGAGGACACGGTACAGCTGAAGGGGGGTCGTTATGAGGTAGCCCTCCCCTGGAAACCTGTTACGGCTTTAGAGGATAACAGAGAGGTTGCTCTCAGACGCCTACACCAGCTGACAAGACGCCTGCAGAATTCTCCAGAGCTATTGAATGATTATGATGCGGCTATAAGACAGTACAGCGCACTGAATATGGCAGAGATCGTCGAAACGAACGACAGTGGCGCAAACACTGTATATCACATGCCGCATCAGGCTGTAATCCGCGGCGCTCACAAGCTGCGTGTTGTTTTTGACGCCTCGTCTCACAACAGGTCAGCAAAATCTCTGAATGACAACCTGGAAAGTGGTCCAAATTTAACGTCCGACCTTGTGGGCATGCTGCTCAACTTCCGCAGGCATAAGATAGCTCTCGTAGCTGATATCGAGCAGGCGTTTTTACAGATCTCAGTGAGACCTGAGGACAGAGATGCCCTGCGTTTTTTGTGGTACGAAACGAAGCCTGAGCCAGGTGGTCCACTTCCACCAATTCTGACGTGGCGCATGAAACGAGTTCCATTCGGGACGACTGCCAGTCCGTTTTTTGCTCTTTGCCACTCTCCAACATCACTTAAAGAACACGGAAGAACAGTTCCCGATCACTGCTAGTCGACTGCAACGCAGCCTTTATGTCGATGACATACTGATGGGAGCCGAAAACGAACAGGCCGCATTGAATCTCTACAACGAGGCAAACACCATTTTCGGAGCGGCCTCGATGCAGCTGCACAAATGGGCATCTAACAGTGAAAAGCGTTGTCAGAGATTTCAGCAAGACTCGAAGGGAGCCAAGCCGCTGGGTTATCTAGCGGCGGAGCGGATCACACGCAGCCTGCTGAATACTTCTTTCTGTACTGTCCCAGGTTATCGCGCTCTCCCGGAATACGCAGCGGAACTGTGAGCCTCCCGAGGTGCTGCAGAAGTTCTGTACCCGGCACTCTTCGACGGCCTGGCGGAGCCAACGTTTTGAAACACGCGCCACATCGCTGCTGGCCACATCGCTGCAACGATTCTGCGCAAGCGCTGCTGTTATCTGCAAGCTACGCTACGGAAACGGCGGGGGCGGTTCCTCTCACTTTGGCAGCAGCGGCGGAGCGGATCACACGCAGCCTGCTGAATACTTCTTTCTGTACTGTCCCAGGTTATCGCGCTCTCCCGGAATACGCAGCGGAACTGTGAGCCTCCCGAGGTGCTGCAGAAGTTCTGTACCCGGCACTCTTCGACGGCCTGGCGGAGCCAACGTTTTGAAACACGCGCCACATCGCTGCTGGCCACATCGCTGCAACGATTCTGCGCAAGCGCTGCTGTTATCTGCAAGCTACGCTACGGAAACGGCGGGGGCGGTTCCTCTCACTTTGGCAGCAGCGGCGGAGCGGATCACACGCAGCCTGCTGAATACTTCTTTCTGTACTGTCCCAGGTTATCGCGCTCTCCCGGAATACGCAGCGGAACTGTGAGCCTCCCGAGGTGCTGCAGAAGTTCTGTACCCGGCACTCTTCGACGGCCTGGCGGAGCCAACGTTTTGAAACACGCGCCACATCGCTGCTGGCCACATCGCTGCAACGATTCTGCGCAAGCGCTGCTGTTATCTGCAAGCTACGCTACGGAAACGGCGGGGGCGGTTCCTCTCACTTTGGCAGCAGCGGCGGAGCGGATCACACGCAGCCTGCTGAATACTTCTTTCTGTACTGTCCCAGGTTAGTAATTGTTGTTCAGTGCCGCTTGCACTGTTTATAGGCGCTCCGCCGTTTGCTGCCGGTTTGATGGGTTGCTGACAATGTAAACGCGATACGCACTTTTGAGAGCGCCCTAGGCCGAGGCAGTATTCTTATCTACCATTGTCGTTTGCTTATGATGGAGCGGTGTAACATCTGTCGGTGTGCAGTGAGTGATGATGGTTTTGCATTGACCTGCGGAGAGTGTGAATTTTTATTTCATGTAGGAACGTGCTCTGGCGTCACTGAGCAGCAGTTTAAGTCCAAAAGGCTTGCTAAGAAGTCTTGGAAGTGTGAAGTTTGTAAAACAGGAAACACCAGGAGTCCACATACGAGGACATCCGATAGTGAAGTGGTGGCTAAACTTGTAGAGATGGACCGGAAATTAAACACGCTGCTTGAATTACCGACCAAGGTAAACGGCATAGAAGAGTCTATCCAGCTACTCTCAGACCGCTTTGATGCCATACAGCAACGTCAGGACCGCCAAGAAAAAGAACTCAAAGATATTAGGCGCAAAGTCGAGAGCATTGAGAAATCCGGAGCCACTAAGCAGCTAGTGCAGCTTGAGACAGACATAGATGCACTTGAGTGGCGTAGCAGAAGCCTCAACATCGAGATCCACGGTGTTGCTGAAACGAAGGGCGAAGATCTTTTTGAGAAAGTGAATGACCTGGCGAAAGAACTAAACCTAAATGTTCTAACTAGAGAGGACGTGGTAGCACTCCACAGACTGCCAGCAAAACCCGGAAACACGCCAGGGATTATAATGCGCTGTGCTCGCCAAGAACTTAAGAATGCTTTCATGGCTAAAAGGAAAGCTTTGAATGGACCTGACGAGAAGCGGTACATCTGTGAAAATATGACGTCTCGGTCTAAGAAGCTGCTTACATTCGCTAAAGAATGGGCGAAAGGAGCAGACTACAAATTTGTGTGGCACACAGGCGGCAAGGTTCTCGTGCGCAGGGCTCCAGGTGAAACAGCCACAGTGATCAAATGTGAAAGTGACCTAGACGCTCTACATTCGTAGACGTCCTTTCCACTTTGTAGCTTTTTGAAACTTTCTCTCCTTATGGACAGCTTGCAATCTATACCAAAAGAACAATGGTTCACTCTTCATAACTTGGGTTCAAAACGACTGAGCTGTGTTCATATGAATGTCCAGTCACTCAATAAGAAAATTCCAGAGTTGGAGGCCTACTTTGCTGGCATAAACATACACTGTGATGTTGTTATGTTTAGTGAGACATGGTATAATGAAGATTCTGAGGTATTTAGATTGCCCAATAAAAACACATTTTATTTGAACAGGACATCAAGACGTGGCGGAGGTGTTGCAATGTTGATAGATGACTCTATGAAAACTGATTTGTTATCTGATTTCTGTTCCGTGACCGATGACTACGAAATGCTCTGTGTTGAAGCCAATTGTTTACTTTTTGCTACATGTTATCGGCCCCCTGATGGAGACCATAGTGCATTCTTCAATTTTCTTGAGAAATTTTTTGCCTTTGCAAGTCAGAATAGGCAGAGAGTTATAATTGGCGGCGATTTCAACATTGATATCAAAGGTGCTACTCGCAAATCAATAGACTTTGAAAGACTACTTGCATCCTATGGATACGCGAATGTTATAAAATCTGAAACAAGGATAACTTCCACGTCAGCTACTTTACTTGACCTCTTTATCACGAACTACGATCTGCCATGTGTGTCCAGTGCCGTACTAAGCTGCTGTATAGGTGATCATATGCCAATATGTATGTCCGTTAAAGCACCCGAAAGAGCACCGAATACAAAGAAAGCATGTATAAACTTGCAAAGCATCACTGAAAACTCTCTAGAGGCTTTCCGCATCGACATACAAGGTACTTGCTGGGATACCGTGTTTTTACAACATACAGCACAGGGGGCTTATGATACCTTCATAAGTCACTTTGTGACCGTATACAAGAAACACTTTGTCTCTAAAGAGCAAAAAATAAATAAAAAGATTCGGAAGCCTTGGGTAACCAATGAGCTTTTAAGGAAAATTAGAAAACGAGACAGGTTGTATGCGAAATTTCTAAAAACTCGAGAACCCTCATATCTCAAATTGTTTAAGACCTTCAGAAATAAGTTAACCAAAGAGTTAAGAATAGCAAGAGACGCGTATTATATTCAGGAATTTGTATCCTGTGCCGGACAGACGAATAAACTGTGGAACAAGGTAAATGCTCTTTCAGGACGGAAACAGAAGGGAGAACAACCACAAGAGATTTCGTTAAATGGACGCTTAGTGAGAGACCGCGAGCTTGCTGATGCATTTAATCAGTACTTTGTAACAAAAGATACTGATCAGAATGCTCGTCCTAGCAATGACCTCACTGCACCTAGAAACAATAATTCCATTTTTTTCGCGCCAACTGACAGTGATGAGGTGTGCTCCATTTATCTCAACCTTAAAAATTCACGCAGCTGCGACATAGACGACCTACAGATACGGCCTGTTAAATATGCCATACATGAACTCGCCCCTATACTGGTGTACATTTATAACATGTGTATCTCTTGCGGGGTTTTTCCCGACAGAATGAAAACCGCAAGAGTAATTCCTATTTTTAAAAAAGGCGACAAACAGAATATAAAAAATTACCGTCCAATATCGATTCTCCCCATTTTTTCTAAAGGTTTTGAGAAGATTATCCTCAATAGGCTGTCTTCATTTTGCAGTAAACACCAGCTTATAACCGAAGCACAGTATGGATTTCAGAAAAATAAGTCCACAGAACTAGCGCTTTTAGATCAGAAAGAGCACATATTAAGAAACTTTGAAAACAAGCTTTTAACTCTCGGCATATTTGTTGATTATACTCAGGCGTTTGACCATATCAACCACAATATTCTCCTCAATAAACTAGAATGGTACGGCGTAAGGGGCACACCACTCGCTTTATTATCTTCCTACCTCAAAAACAGGCAGCAATGTGTCTCATTAAGCGAATTCAAATCGCAAACCAAGGGCATAATCTCAGGTGTACCACAGGGAAGTATTCTCGGGCCGCTACTTTTTAACATTTATGTTAATGATATAGTATCGATTTATCAAGAAGCAAAATTTATAATGTACGCAGATGACACGAGTATTTTTTTATCGTCCTGCAATTACACAGACTTAATAAGAATGGCAAATGAACTTCTCGGGAGACTTTCGATTTGGTCGAAAAAAAATTGCCTACAGGTTAATTGCAGTAAAACCAAAGCAGTAATTTTCCGAACTCAAGGAAAAGAAATCCCACAGTACCATAATATAATGTTCGAGTCTATGCAAATTGAGGTTGTTAACTCAATTAAAATTCTTGGTGTAACCTTCTCCAGCAGCCTACAATGGGACGAGCATGCAGATTCAGTCCTCAAGAAGCTAAGCAATACGGTTGGTATGCTAAGTCGCAATCGACACATTTTTCCTACTTTTGTTAAAATACTTTTGTATAATGCCTTGTTTGCCTCGCACATTAATTATGGTCATTTAGTATGGGGTACAACGACACAATCAAATCTTAATAATATATTAATCATGCAGAAAAGGGCTCTACGTATTATTGCCAGTGTATCCTTTACGGAACACACTGAACCACTCTTCGAGAAGTATAATATAAGAAAGATTCACGACATTTACACATACAGACTTCTGCGGGATTTTTACTATAGCAGCAGGAAACATAATTTTACGTTAGTGAAAATCGCGAACCTGCATCAGAATGTACCTGCCTACACTACACGCCGCACAGAAATATGGAATGTTTCGAGATACAGAACTAATTATAGCAAACAGATGCTTGAGAATAATTTACCAAGGTTGTTGAATTCCCTATTTGAAATGGGTATCGACATTCTAAGCATGAACCCGTCAAACTTTAAAGCCTTCATGCGTTCCTATACTGCATAAAATGTAATATATTTTTGTCTTTATTATTTCTTTAATATCTCTGTCTCTCCTTCATACATATTTGTGAATGTTTCTATGTTTTGTTTTGGGCTTTCTTTATTCACTTCTTGTGTTCTGATGAGCTGACTGCCACCGCTGCTCTGTCAAGTGTACACCAGGATGCAGGACCGGTCAAGCCTCCAGGAGGCTTTTTGCCTGCCATCCTCGACATTATATCTGTATGGTGTAATGTTGGAATAAATATTTGAAATATTTGAAATGAAATGAGTGTTGAAGGTGTTGGGCCTCACGTGGGAACCAAGTACCGACTTGCTAACATTCTGCCCCTGCACCGATAGAATCTCCACGACAGAACCACCCACCAAACGATCCGTCCTACAAACCACAGCACGGATTTACGATCCCCTAGGGGGGCTATCCCCTTTCATTGTACGAGCGAAGGTACTATTTCAACAACTTTGGCGCCTGAATATCGAATGGGATGATGCCCTGCCCGAAGGAATTGCAGCGGAGTGGTCAAAGTGGCTTGACGAACTGTCTTACCTCCCCGAGGTCAAGGTGCCGCGATACTACAAGGCAAAAGCAGGTGGAGACGCAGCAACCAGTCTGCACATTTTTGCAGATGCGAGCCCAGTCGCCTATGGAGCGGTCGCCTACCTGACGACAGATGGCGAGGAAGGTAGTGCGACAATACTAATAAGCAAATCTAAGGTCGCTCCAATTAAGGAACTTACCCTAGCTAGGCTGGAGCTAACGGCATGCCTGCTGGCTGCACGATTAGGTCGCTACATTCTCGGCCAGTTAGAGGAACCTCCCCAAAATGTCCATTTGTGGACAGACTCAACCATCGCATTACATTGGATTCAGGGGAACGCCGATCGCTGGCAGCAGTTTGTACGCAATCGCGCGGTCCATATTCGGAGGCTGACTGGAGAATTTACCTGGAAGCATTGCCCAGGAAAGGAGAATCCTGCAGATCTCCTTACCCGCGGTCTACCCGCACAGAAGCTGTCGAATAACGAGCTTTGGTGGACGGGTCCACGATGGATCTGCATGGAGGAATGCTACTGGCCTCAGTGCGGAATCGCGCCTACATACACCGAGGCGGAGCTGGAGCGAAGAAGGGAAACGAAGGCACTACCCGCCGCCGCAACCACACCGGCAGCGGACGCCTTGACGGAAATGCGACTTGTCGACTACTTGTTCGAACACTTCCCAAAAGGGCTGCCAGTCGTGTCGCCGTCCGCTGAATCTCGTGAGCTCCAGCCTTGGCAGTTTGAGCCTAATCTTGGAGGTCGTTGTGGCCTGAGCGGCGTTATTCTCGTGCTGAGTCGTTGGTGGGTTTCCAGTCGGGTTGGAGATACACTGTTGCAGCTTTGCCAAGACGGTTACGATGCGATCGTTGTATTCGAAAATCTGCTCGTACTCCGTCTTGGCAAAGCTGCAACAGTGTATCTCCAACCCGACTGGAAACCCACCAACGACTCAGCACGAGAATAACGCCGCTCAGGCCACAACGACCTCCAAGATTAGGCTCAAACTGCCAAGGCTGGAGCTCACGAGATTCAGCGGACGGCGACACGACTGGTAGCCCTTTTGGGAAGTGTTCGAACAAGTAGTCGACATGTACTTCATAGATCCTCTCTGTATAATCTGTATAATCTCTCTGTATAATCTCTGTATAATCTTTCTATGTTTGCGCATGCTCCCATACAAGTAGCATAAGGCTGTAATCTTTTCTTCTTGATGTGTTTATGCTTCCCGCTGCACACTGTATTTGGGGGCCAGGGACCCCTCAAGCCGTCGTAGAACGGCTTTTACCTTGGCCTCCTGTACACTCCGGTGTATGAATAAAAATATGAATGAATGAATGAATGAATGAATGAATGAATGAATGAATGAATGAATTAGCTTGATTCATTGGAACACTGCACTCCACTGACGCTCATTTCTTTTTCGTTTAAGCATTTAGTCTGCGTAGCCGAAGTCGATCGATCGTTCTCATCGTCGCCATCATTATCACCATCATCATCAGCAGCAGGTAGATTATTTCCGCTGCAGGACAGGTCTCTGTTTCACTAATCTTGATTAAGATTATGAAATCCCAGACAATATTCTAAGCACACTTAATTTGTTAGTATAAGCTGTTGCTTCTTCCGTCTGTTGGAACACACTTCTTTAATCACAGAAACCTTCCGCTAACTTTGCTTCAGTTACATGTACCGCCCAAGTCTACTATCTACTTTTTATTTCCCACTATAGGATATTGTTAGCTAGAATTCGTTTTCTAATGCCAACTGCTCTTTATCTCGGTCCTAAACTTCCCACGGTCGTCGTATGTCACATTCCATAGCTCAATGCACTGTCTTCAATGTACGAGCATTCTAGTCTGAACTAGCGGGTAGAGTTAGTGCTGCAAATTTTTCGGTTCTTTAAGAAAAACAAAGATGAAACGTGGAACGTATATCGCCAGTCGCACTTACCGCCGCTGTCGCCACATCCGGTTAGGCTGGCGCACATCCGGCTCGTTTCTTCCGGTGTGGAGTGCCGGAAGTGTGCTTCCGTTCTAAGCGTGCAATCATTTCACATCCATGCACGATCCCGCATCAGTTCAGTTATTGCTACTCTCGTTAGCTTCGGTCAGAGCATCATGGAGGGTAACGCCGTTAATCACAAATTATCCGGTAAGAGGGAACTTTTCAAATTACGAATATCCGAGAAAATGCGTAACAAGCTTCTCTACAGCCTCACGCTGCTACTGTTAATAGGTGACTTTCCTTCCCCAGTGGGTAAATAACAATTAAAAATTGGAGAGGACACTTAAGCTCCGCCCTAAGGGCTATGACGCGATAGTGTAGTTGATTAAGCTCTCCATTCTGAGCAATTTGACACCTTTGAACGCACTTTTCGTTTCTTGCAATTATTTCAATTAATTAATTGATCAACTACACACTAAATTTTCTTAATTAGCATATTCAAGCATTGGGTTTCCATTATGAGCATTTTGACACCTCTAAACCACCTTTTCCTATTTTTCTCATTTCTTTAATTCATCGATAAATCAATGAATTAATATGATTTGATTAACTCGTCATCGTCTACTATACACCAATCAATCATCAATCACTGGAAGCAAATCCCGGCTGCGGCGGTTGAATTTCGATGGAGGCGAAATTCCAGAAGCCTGTGCACTGTGCGATGTCAGTGCACGTTAAAGAACCCCAGTTGATGGGAATTTCCAGCGCCCTTCACTTCGGCGTCGCACTGGATAATAGACCACATTCACATTGCCAACCAGGTGATATAGGAATGCGCAGAATATAAACAACCCCTATATATAGCTTTCAGTGTCGCACTGGACAATAGACCAAATTCACATTGGCAATCAGGTGATATATAAATGCGCAGAATATAAACAACCCCTATATATAGCCTTCCCTGATTACGAGCAAGCATTTGATTCAGTGGAAACATGAGCAGTCATATGGGCTTTGCGGAATAAGGGTGTAGAAGAGTCTTATTAGAAAATACTGGAAGACATCTATAACGATTGCCCAGCTACCATAGTCCTATATAGTCTGTAATAAAATTCCAATAAGGAAGGGTGCCAGGCAGGGAGACACGATCTCGCATATTCTATTCATCGCCTCCTTACAGGGGGGTGTTCCGAGGACTGGATTGGGAACAGTTGGGGCTAAGAGTTAATGGAGAATACCTAAGTAATTTGCGAATCACTAATCACATTGCCTTGCTAAGTCACTCAGGAGAAGAACTGCAATTCGCTTTCAATGAGTTAGGCAGAGCAGAACGGTGTGTTTAAAAATTAACTTGCAGAAAACCAAAGTAATGTTCAACAGTCTCGCAAGGCAACAGCATTTCACAATTGGCAGCGAGGAGCTAAATGTGGTAAGGGAATACGTCTACTTAGGGCAGGTAGTGACCGCTGATCAAGATAGTAAGAGGGAAATAACTAGAATAATAATAATAATGGGGTGGAGCGTGTATAACATGTTGTCTAAGGTCATGAATTTCCCTTTACCAATATTTCTCAAGAGATGTATATAACAGCTGTATCTCACCTACTTGGCAGAAACGCGGAGGCTAACGAAAAGAGTTCAGGTTAAGTTAAGGACAACGCAGCGAGCTTTGGAATGAAAAATGATAGGAGTAACGTTAAGAGACTGGAAACGGGCATAGTGGGCAAGGGAACAAATGCGTGTTAATGAAATCCCAGTCGAAATCAAAAGGAAGAAATGGGCTTTAGAGGGCATGTAATGCGAAGGCAAGTGGATAACATAAGGCAAGCGTTGGAGTTGGTGGCAGAAAATTAGGCGGCCGGTTTAGATCAAGATGTTTGAGGGGATGCGATGGCCGCAGCTGGCAAAGGAGAGGGTAATCGGAGAGACATGGGACAGACCTTTGCCTTGCAGTGGGCGTAGTCAGGCTTATGATGAATCATTAATTTAAATGCCACCTCTCACGGTGCGCAGTTTGCTGACTATTTGGTGGGCAGGTTGTCATGACGACGCAAGGTCACGTGACCTAGATGGCCTACCTGCCTCCTAGGTTGCTCTCTGGGGACCACCTGCCAGAGGCAATATCGTGATTTTTCGCTCGCAAAGCCGACGCCAACACTGGATTTTCTAGTGAACGGGGCCTTTAACGCTATTGCATTAAAAATTAGTCCCGAGCAGTGCAGACGGTCGTGCGGGACGCAATGATTACCAGTAGCTCGCGGCAGTGTGCTGGAAGACTACTATTCTGCTGTACTGCGCCCACAGGACCACCCCAGCCCAAGAGAAGCTTTATGTCCACAACAGTGAGAGTACTCTGCTCTTTGAGGCGCGAGCTGCCCTTACAAAAACTTCTTTAGACAGTCTATATAGACTATCCATAGACTTATTTCTATAAACTCTTTAGACTCTCTACAGACAAACCTCAGAGAACAGTCTACAGTAAATAAAGTCCTATAGACGGTCTATAGACAACCTATACATTTATTGCCATACACATTTAGTAGACCTTTGTTTATAGGCAGTCTAAACACTATAAATAAACAAAAATAAATATCTACAGGAAGGCAGTAGAGTCTATAAGAAGTCCACAGGCTGTCTATAGACCATATTTATAAGGGTGGAGCCCTACGCACCCTGCTGTACCGTCAACGCTTCGACACTTTCACGGTTGTTCAGGCAGCACTGAGCCGAAAGTGGGGTGAGGAACAGGAGAGCACTGAACATGTGGTCATTCATTGCTCCCAGATATCGCCGCAGAACCCAAGGGGCAACACTCTATCCGAGGCGTTTGGTTTCGTGCCCCCGATGGCGCAGCGCCGTCTACGGCACCCCGA